>NW_027041222.1:0-126599 GCF_037179485.1 Ochlerotatus camptorhynchus
TGGTCTCTTGCATTATAAAATGAATTTTTTTATACATTTTAGCTATCAAATAATTTCATATAAATGTTACGAAATAACATATAAATTTAGATCAATATTTGCCAATGAATCGCATAAAATGAATAGAAGTTTCATTGATAAAATTGTATTTTTGAGTTACTGTATGTATGGTAGAAACAGTTTTCAAAAGTTTCCCGGCTCTATAAATTTAAAATTAATTGATTGTTAGTTGTACGTTTTATAATACGTTAACAATTTAGCCCATAAACTGTATCAAGTTTTGTATCCGGCTTGTAACCAGCCTCATACAGTATCGTCTTGCTTTATAGTTATATTACCCAAATACCCCCATATCCCAAATAATAGAATTATTCCATAAATGGTACTCTGAAGATGTCGTTAAGCTAAATAACCATACACATTTTATTGGGGCACTTTTATGTATTGATCAGATTGATAATCCAGTATTAGCGTACACACAAAAATGGGGAAAACAAAAACGGAAATAAAAAATAAAACAAATTATCTTCCATGATCCACACAAAAACAACAAATGACACACACCTAACAAGTTGCTTCTCACCGTTCTCTCAAATATAGTCCAATTTATTGCTGGCAAAAGTACCGTAAAACATGGTAACATTGATAGTTTTTTCCAAATTTTATATTTTTAAAACATGTACTCAGGTCTAGAGTCAATTCGTTAGTAATATGTTTAACGGAAATTATTGCATTTGCACTATTGTTTTAGTCTTGTGACCGACCTCAATATTTTGACTTGGGGTTACTTTGATAATGCTCCAAAATCATAAACACGATTTAATAGATTAATTTAATGTTTTTTTATTATATTTCACTCCATATAACTTCCCTATTGACGATGCAGTGGTCCATTTTCTACTTGATCAACATTATAATCATGAATTTTTGGCATAATTTTAAATAATACCGCTTTCAGGAGTGAACAGCACCTTTTAAAATCAAATCGTTTTAAATTCATACATAAGTAAAAATTTATCACTGGATGTATATATCAAAATATGATTTGTTGCTTGCACAATGTGATAACCAGAAGAAACAAAATTTAACTTTATTATCAGTTTGAACAATACGCTGCACATATTCATGAAGATTTGATGCCCTTTCCATTGAAATATTTTTTGAATACTCAAATCTAGTATCATTACGACCATTCATTTATCCGATTATATAATGAGCACACTTTATTGCTTCACGGTTAGACAAAACATTTGTAGTGTTCACAATACACAAATATGTCACTCGAACATGTATATGCAAAACTAAACTAAAAATCATACATGCAGGCGTTTCGGAAGGACTGTTTGTTACTTTCGGCACTATTTTCCTTTTATCCTTAGATACTAACTCGTTAATCAATTGAAAATGATAAGAAAAGTGTTTTAATCTTTATTTTAGAGATTTTTAGCCCAAGGCAAGGCTAGTTCATCTCTAATCTGTAAAACTTATTACTTTATAGTTTTATTGTAGTATGCCTTGATTTGTCTATATATCAATATTTTTTATGTAGCAAAATACTGATTGTTAAAATATCAGGTAGTCAAAGACTCACCGAATGGTCCTAGGAACATCCATAAAATAAAATACTTCCTGTATTTGGTTCTGATCATTATGCAATGTAGTAAAGCACTGAATTTATATTCAGTCCGCATCGTGCTCTCTTGCCGTGCGGATCTATTTGCTTTTTGCTGAAGGAAGTGTTACTACTACCTAAAGCTACAACAAATTTAAACAGCACTTTTCAGTGCTCAACCTGTAAAAATTTTCTACCTTGTTCAACTCTTATTCCTCTTCGATCCTTGTTTGGACCCTACCCGAGGTAATCCTTCTTGGATATCGATTTGGAAAATTCCTCTTCGATCCTTCAGATTCTTATAGTAATCTGCTTCAAAGTCGATTTGGATAAAAATTTACTGCCGCCATGGCGCCTAAACGCAAAAGAAAGGGGCAAACTCTTGACCCCCCTTCTGATGAAATTAATTTGAGTAATCAATTTGATTTGCTCACGGATGATGAGAATGATCCATCATCCAAGAAAAATTCTAGTAAACTTTCCCGGCTTAATGCCAAGAAGGAAAAGATTCCCCCTATTGTGATAACTACTACCGATTTCCATGCTCTTCGCATGGAACTTTTGAATTTCGTGAAAGTTAAGTTTTCACTACAAATTGGACGTCGGGGTGAATGCCGTGTATTGGCTGAAACCTTGGACGGATTTAAATGTCTTCTCAAGTATCTTACTGAGAAGAAGCACAAATTTTTTACTTACGACACCAAAACTGAACGTGTGTTCAAGGTTGTCATGAAAGGACTGCCCAGTGGTGAATCCCTGGATCAGATCAAAGATGAACTGGCAAAATTACTTGGAGTTGTGCCACTCCAAGTAATCAAAATGAAAATGAAATCCCGTCCTGGCGATTCGCGCAACGGGATTTCTAATGATTTTTATTTAGTTCACTTCAAGTCTAGTGAACTAAACAACCTTAAGGCCTTAGAAAAAGCTAGCCTTATGCTCCATGTCCGAGTGAAGTGGGAACACTTCAGGAAGACTGGAGGAAATTTCCAAAACCTCACCCAGTGCCGTAAGTTCCAGGGATGGGGTCACGGAACTAAAAATTGCTACATGCCAGCTAAATGCATGAATTGTGGTGATTCCTCTCACGCAAAGGACGACTGTCCTGTGAAGGAAGATCCTAAGAAATTTAAATGTTCAAATTGTGGTGAAAACCACAAATCCAATTTTTGGGAATGTAAGACTCGCAAAGCGATCCTACAATCTCGTTCTAACCGTCAGGTAGGAAACGCTCCACGTTTCCGACCAGGTACAAATTCCTCTGCTGTTAACAACGGTCAGCGAGGAACAAATTCTACATTCGTACCAGTAGGTACAAATATCTCCCCTGCTTCAAATGTTTCATCTGTACCTACTCCCCTCGCTGCTAACAATGTTCAGCGAGTTAATGGAGCTACCTATGCTGCTATGCAACGGGTAGAAATCAAAATACTAACCAACGTTCTAATGGAAATTTTGACAATTTTGACTTAGGAAGCATTACTGCCCCCAAAATGGAATTTTTACAGAATTCATTAATTGACATGATTTCTGATATGCTTAAATCTAACTCCATGTTTGATGCTATTCAAACTGGAGTAAAATTTGCAAATAATATTGTCATGACTTTAAAATTCAGTAATGGATTTTAAAGCATTAAATATTGTAAATTGGAATGCTCGATCTCTTAAAGATAATGAAGACGAGCTATTTAACTTTTTAAGAGTTCATAACGTGCATATTGCCGTTATAACTGAAACGTTCCTTAAACCTGCCCATAAGGTTAAGAAGGACGCAAATTACTTGATTTATAGAAATGATCGTCTTGATGGACCCTGTGGTGGCGTTGCCATCATTATTCATAGACGAATCAAACATAAAATTCTTTCTTCATTTGAAACCAAAGTTTTTGAAACTTTGGGGGTTTCTGTTGAAACAAAATTTGGACAACTTACGTATACAAATAGGCAGCTATATTTGCCATTCCAATGCGTAGGCCAGCAAAAGAATTTTCTCAAGGGTGACCTCCAGAAACTTACCCGTCATAGGTCTAAATTCTTCATTATTGGTGATTTTAATGCAAAACACCGCTCATGGAATAATGCTCAAAGCAATTCCAATGGTAATATTCTGTTTGATGATTGTTCTGCAGGTTATTACACTATTCAATATCCAAACAGCCCAACATGCTTTTCTTCTGCAAGAAATCCCTCCACTATTGATTTGGTCTTAACTGATTCATGTCAACTTTGTAGCCAATTGGTTACCCATGCTGACTTCGGTTCTGATCACCTTCCAGTAACTTTTGAAATATCCCAAGAAATAATTTGTAATCCCAACAGCTCTACTTTCAATTACCATAGAGCTGATTGGGAGCAGTATCGAACATTTATGGAATATAACTTCGATCCAAACATTCCTTTGCAAACCAAAGATGAAATTAATTATGCTCTTGAATCTCTGACTACTTCTATAGTTGAAGCAAGAGCTGCCTCAGTACCAAAATGCGAGGTTAAATTCGATTCAATTATAATAGACGATGATCTTCAGCTCTTGATCCGTCTTAAAAATGTCCGTAGGAGACAATATCAAAGAACACGCGATCCTGCCATGAAAGTTATCTGGCGGGATTTGCAAAAACAAATTAAAAAGCGATTCTCTGCCCTGAGGAACAAAACTTTTGAAAATAATATTTCTAAATTAGACCCGAGTTCCAAACCCTTTTGGAAACTCACAAAAATTTTGAAAAAACCTCAAAAGCCTATTCCAGCGCTTAAAGAAGGTGGCAAAATTTTGATCACAAATTTGGAAAAAGCTCAGAAACTTGCTAAGCAATTCGAGAGTTCCCATAATTTCAGTTTGGGTCTTACTAGTCCTATTGAGAATCAGGTTGCTCGGGATTTTCTGAATATTTTCTCTCGGGAAAATATTTTTGATGATTCCTGGGGGACTGATTTGGACGAAGTAAGGTCTATAACTAAAAATTTTCAAAATATGAAAGCTCCAGGTGATGATGGAATTTTCTATATCCTCATCAAAAAACTCCCAGAGAGTACCTTGTCTTTCTTGGTAAAATTATTTAACAGATGTTTCCATTTGGCATACTTTCCTGATAAATGGAAAAATGCAAAAGTTGTTCCAATTTTGAAGCCGGATAAAAATCCAGCTGAAGCTTCTAGCTACCGTCCAATAAGTTTGCTTTCTTCAATAAGTAAACTTTTTGAAAAGATAATTTTGAATAGAATGATGCTTCACATCAATACGAACTCAATTTTTGCAGATGAGCAGTTTGGATTTCGCCATGGGCATTCAACTACTCATCAACTCTTAAGAGTTAACAATTTAATTCGTTCAAACAAATCTGAAGGCCACTCAACTGGAGTTGCTCTTCTAGACATAGAAAAAGCATTCGACAGTGTTTGGCATGAAGGTTTGATAGCTAAATTGAAAAAGTTTAATTTTCCACTTTATATTATGAAATTAGTTCAAAATTATTTAACTGACAGAACTCTTCAAGTAAATTATCAAAATTCCAAATCTAATCGACTACCTGTTAGGGCAGGAGTTCCTCAGGGTAGCATTCTTGGGCCTATATTGTATAACATTTTCACTTCGGACCTCCCTGATTTGCCTCAGGGTTGCCACAAATCTTTGTTCGCTGATGACACAGGCATTTCCGCTAAAGGAAGAAGTCTTCGTGTTATTTGCAGCAGACTTCAGAAAAGTTTAGATATTTTCTCTTCTTATTTACAAAAATGGAAGATTTCTCCCAACGCTTCCAAAACTCAACTTATAATATTTCCACATAAGCCTAGAGCTTCGTTTTTGAAACCTAGTAGTAGTCACATAGTGACTATGAACGGAGTTCCAATTTCCTGGTCAAACCAAGTGAAATATCTTGGATTAATACTTGACCAAAAATTAACTTTTAAAGATCACATTGAGGGCATTCAAGCCAAATGTAACAAATATATTAAATGTTTGTATCCTCTTATAAACAGGAAATCCAAACTTTGCCTGACGAATAAACTTCTAATATTTAAACAAGTTTTTAGACCGGCCATGCTTTACGCTGTACCAATATGGTCTAGTTGCTGCACTACCAGGAAAAAAGCACTTCAAAGGATTCAGAACAAAATTCTGAAAATGATTTTGAATTTGCCTCCCTGGTACAGTACAACCGAAGTACATAGAATTTCGAATGTTGAGACTTTAGCACAAATGTCCAACAAAATAATTAATAATTTCAGGCAAAAATCGTTGCAATCCTCAATTGCAACGATTAATTCCCTTTATACTTAGATAAGATTTAGTTTTAGTTTTTAGTTTTAAGATATCAATTGTTATACTGACATGCAGGTTAAAAAACCTGTTTAAAATACTGAATTGCCAAGACATGAACAATGTAAAAACACTTAGATATATATCATAACAATTAAGGCTGGTACGTTACTGCAGTAACTGTAGCACCTAGGTTAAAATGAAATGTAATTTATTTTAAATTTGAAACAAATAAAGAGTTAAAAAAAAAAAAAAAAAACTGAATTTATATTCATCAGCTGGTATTAGACTCTGAGTGATAGATTAGATTGTAGTATGTGTTGATTTGTATCTGTAACTGAAAAGTATAAAAATGCTGATTTTTGACCTGGTCATACTGAGTGGTCACCGGATGGTCTCCTGGAAGATCCGGATCATCCTGAAAATTAAATACTTATTGTATTGGATTGTAGTATGTACACCACAATTCGTCTCTATGTAATTAATAATGTAGCAAAATGTTAAATTTTTAAACATTAGCTGGTGCTCTCCTTCAGTGATATTTGGGTTGGAATATATTTAGTATTCAGTATTTTTATGACCAACAGAATCCTCCCGGTACAGAACCTTGAAAGATGGTTCATATGGCTTTTTCTGAGAGTTACAAAAGTTTAATTTTTATTGAAATTTTAATGGACCATCTGCACTTATATTTGGGATGAAATAAATTTAATATCAGACTGAGGAAGTTTTGAAATTGTGGGTGTTTACATTTTGCAAATTGTGGTAGCCTAATTCAAAAGTTGCTGCGGTTTGGAATCAAATTTATTTTTTTTTTACTTAGATGCAAGGGGACGCAGACATGTTTTCTACAAATTTACTGGCTTTTCTGATCAAAATCCAAATTCTATTTATGAAAAGGTTTTCTAATATCTTCTTGACAAGTGGAACTGAAGGGAAACATTTTCATGAACAGAAATTCGGTTTTGAATGAAAAAAAAAACTGCTTTTGACATTTTTTTTTGTGCTCAGCACGGAAAACAAAATCGGCGTAAAATAAATCCAAGAAAAAAAAAATTTCTCACGAATTAAATTATGAATGCTGTAGAGAAAAACTGTATGAAATAAGGTATACTGAAATGGAGCCGCACCCATCAACCAAAAGAATTTCTAAAGTATCCATGTACCATAGAGCAGGTATATGATCTTCGAAAGGTCTTTGGAAACATCCCTGATAAACGTACACTTGCTGGAATTTCTAAAATACATGGTTGGATTTTTTTAATTATTAGGGGTCTTCAGAATTATAATTAACTAATTAAACATATCCAGATACCACAGTGCAGGTCTATGATGTTCTTTAATTTTTGGAAAAAATCATAATCCTTCTTTCTTGCGAGAATATCTAAAAGTCATGATTTCATTTATTGAACAATTAGAAATCATCGGAATGATTACAAATCAATCAGGAAAATAACCAAAATAATCAGAGACCATAGTGCTGAACGTCTTTGAAATAAAAAAATCGTGATCAACCTACTCTTGGGAGACTTTCTAATATACATTGATTGATTTATTGAACAATTAGAGGTCTTCCGACTATTAAGTAACTAACCATAAAAATCAAGACGCCATAGTGCATGTCTATAACCTTCTTAAGTTCTTTGGAACAATTTCTGATCAACCTACTTTCTTGCGAGAATAGAAAATAAGATTAAGATACAAGATTTGCTTTATTGAGCAATAATAGATGTTTAGAGTAATTACTAATCAACCAGTAGAATTACCATGATAATAAGAGAACATAACGCTGGTCTATGGTCTTTTAAAAGTCTTTGTAAATTTTATGATCATCACCTCTTGGGAGAATTTCATAATTTATAAATAACCTACTTGCATGCGACAATATTTAAGAGGATATTTATTGAACAATTAGAGATCTTCAGAATAATTAGGGTGGAACACTTCTTCGGCTTGGTGCTGGTCTATGATATTCTGAAAGTCTTTGGAAACATTCTTGATCAACCAACTTTTGCGAGAGAGTGAGGGAGATATTAGATTAGATTAGAGGTCTTAAGAATAATAAGTAAATAACCAGAAATATAAAAAAATACCATAGTCCAGGTCTATGATCTTCCAAAGTTCTTTAGAATAATGTTGATTAACCTTCTTTCTTGTGAGAATGTTCTTTTTCTTCGCATTTCAAGCTTATTGCATATTGCATATTAGCTTATTGCGTTCTCTCATCTTAGTTTTCTAGATGCACTTCCACAGTTATTAATTGAGAGCTTTCGATGCCTACCATTTTTGCATTAGTATAATTTTGTGTATATTGTAGCATCATACTCTATGCCAAGGGAAGTCAAGAAAATTTTCAACCCGATACATTCCTAGATCGGACTGGGAAATGGAACCCAGCCACCTCCAGCATGGTCTTGCTTTGTAGTTGCACTTTTACTGTCTGAGCTAAGGGAGGCCCGTTTCGAGAATATCTTAGTGTCATTATTTGATTTATTGATGATCTATGGAATGAAAACCAAATAACCAGAAAAATTGCCAACATATTCAGAGACCATCTTTCAGGTATATGATCTTCTGAAGAAATTTGGTCAAATTCATGATCAACCTATTGTACGATAATGTCTAAGATGCTTGATTGGATTTATTGATCAATTAGAGATTATCAGAATAAGTACTTATCAACTTGAAGATTTCCTAAAATATTCACAGAAAATTATGCTGGTCTATGATCTTCTGGTTTATGAATAATTTCTGATCAACTTACTATTTTCCGAGAGTATCGTATAGTCATGATTGGATTTATTGAACATTTAGAGATCTTCCGAATAACTATCATTCAGCCAGAAGAATTTCTAAAATACCGAGAGACCTTAGTGCAAGTCTATGATCTTCTGAAGGTATATGGAAAAAAAATATCAACCTACTTACTTGCGTGAATGTCTAAAAGACATGATTTCATTTATTGGAAGATAAGAGATCTCCAAAATAATTACCAATCGATCAGAAGAACTACGAACTCTTGCGAAAATATCTAAGATTTATTATTTGATTTATTGAACAATTAGAGGTCTTCAGAATAATAAGTGACTAACCAGAAATATCCAGACACAAACAAACATCCAGAGCAGATCTATGATCTACTGATCTTCTTTGAAATAATTTCGGATCATCCTTTTTCTAGCAAGAATATTTAAGAGATATGATTTGATATATTTAAAAATTAGTGATCTTAGAAACAATTAATAACCAACCATAAAAAATGACAAAATATTAAGAAAACATAATGCTGGTCTACAGTCTTCTGAAGGTATTTGAAATAATTTCTGATGAACCTTCCTTTTTGCGAGAATGTCTAAGAAGCATGATTTAATTTATTGAACAATAAGAGATTTAAGAAAAAATATCAATCAACCAGAATAATTTTCAAAATATCCAGAGACCATACTGCAGGCCAATGAATTTCTGAAGGTCTTTGGGAAAAATCCTGTTCAACCTTCTCTTGGGGGATTTTCTTACAGTCCTGGTGTGATTTATTGAGAAATTAGAGGTTTTCAGAATAATTAATAACACTTGGAATATCCATAGACCTTAGTGCAGATGGATGCAGATCAGGAAGTTCTTTGTAATAATTTTGATCAATCTACTTTCATGCTAGTATATCTAAGAGTCATCATTTTATTTATTGAACAATAAGAGAGCTCGAGAATATATTCCGAAACATCCAGGTCCATGATTTTCTGAAGGTCTTTGAAACAATTCCTGTTCAATTTATTCCAGATATAAGGAGGAATCATCAATCCATCAACCAGGATGAGCAGGTGTATGATCTTTTGAAGGTCTTTAGATGCATTTCCTTCCTTTATATGCAGATAAACCTACTCTTGCGAGAATTTCCAAGAGACATGACTGGATTTATTGATAAAATAGAGGTCTTCATAATCATAAGTTACTAGCCAGAAATAACCAGAGACCTAGTACATGTTTATGATCTCCTGATGTTCATTGTAATAATAATTGCGGATCAACCTACTTTCTTGCGAGGCTAAGGATTGTTCAAGTTATAGAACGAACACACACTACCAGCCCCATTTTTTTTATTTTACTACTTAGTTTAATGCTTTCATCGGCAAGTTTTAAACTCTTCTTATAAGCAACAAAGCAACAATAATATACTATATTTTTGAAGCAGAATATTTGAAACACATACAATAAATTTCGTTCTGATTATCAACTTTGTCAACATACCTTTTATCACATTTTGTTCTAGTTAAATGATCTGACAAATGTAATGGTTATTATTTTGTACCTGTTTGTTTATTAATTTATTTGATAAGGCTCAACCGAATTAACTTAACAGAGCCGAGGATTCTTGGTCACTATACAATACATCTTAAAGCTATAGTCAAAAGGTACAACACAATAAACACTTTATCTTCCGCTATCCAAAAAGCCTCCTCCATCAGAACTGGAGCCGCTTCCAGTAGTTTCATTGTATGGCAAATTGTTGTACGCCAACGAGGGTCAGAGCGCGTCCATTGCAGCAATGGACGCAAAATGTGGTCAACACTCACACACTCATCACGAAACGGTTGCTTTCCAAAGTCGACGACGCATCGACCGAAAGAACTGCTGATGAAGAACAAAGAGGAGGACCACACAATGGTTGCTACCGAGTAAACAGACGATCGCGTAGCACACATCGAGAGTGGCCTGCTTTTGTCGACAGCCGAGTGAACACTCGATTATTTTTTTGTACCTAAAGTGTATAAAGTGGATCTCATTGAAAAAAAAAAATGAAAAATAACCTTGTTCATTTACGCAAAAAACAAAAAGGGTGAAATATTTGTTATAACTTAAAGCAATGAATATATGTTTTTATCATAATCTATACAAATACTGATTAAAAGAATACGGATGCAGAGAAAGATTAAAAATTAACAGACTATTTTTGGTAACCGTTTTATAATATGAAAAGTTCTTATCTAAGAGCCATAATGTCAGAATAATTATCGATCATATAGAAAAAGCTCCAAAATATAATGTACAAATTGCGTTTCAATCTTCTCTTGGGAGAAATACTAAGAGACAAGATTTTATTTATTGAACAATTAGATATCTTCAAAATAATAAGTAATTAATCAGAATGCAGGTTAATGAGTTGAAGTTGAAGTTCTTTAAAAAATTTGCTCATCAACCTTAATCCTTGCAAGAATATCTAACAGCCATAATATCATTCAGGCTTGCAGCCATTCGTTTGCTATAAAACAAATGTTTTTCGGATTTATGGAGTCATTACATCATATGATATGATGTATGATGACATGATATGATGATATTTTGCACATATGAGAAACAAGATGAGTTTGTAAAGTATGTGTTTTACACATGAAACCTGTCAATTTTGCTTCCAGAGATTCATAATTTGATAATCAATGATTATTAATTACTCATGAAGAGTGAATTTTCACCGATCATAAAATTGCTGATTGTGACTCTCTAAAAGCATAATTGAAAATATTCATGTGCCAAATATATAAATTACAACTTCTTCTTGTTAATTACAAGTATAAAATCAATTGATTTCACAATGAAATCCAGTTTTTATAGAAAACGAATGGCCACAACCCTGGTAAATATGCTCTCTTCATGAAGAATGAATGTTCAACGATCATAAAATTGTGCCTCTCTGAAAGTGAAACTGACAGGTTTCATGTGTCAACCACTTATTATACAATCTCTTCTTTTAACTGACAAGTGCAAAATATCTTCTGAAGATTTAATGATTTCATAACACCCACATGGTATTATTTATGGTAAATTAATAACAAAAACCTTAGCCAATATGTTACTACAAAGCCACCTAGTTATTGTTAACATGGTTTTCTGGTACCAGCCATTATCAATTGACCATGCCTGTCACGTCAGCAACAGGAAATGGGATATTAATCAATATGATATTATAATATCCAATCTCTTATGTAAAGCATGGTTCATAAGAATTATTGCATAACCTTAATATGTCTGTATCTGTATAAAGGTATGAATTATGAAACTTGAATCCCCCATCAACCATAATATTCACCCATCACTAAATTCCCAATATATGTTTTACCCCCGAATGTATATGCAAATATGTTAGTGCAACATGTAGAGAATCGCACTACATGTCGCAATACATTTCCTTGATGCCAGATGATTTTTTTACAAATTCACCAATTTTCTCATTCCGGTGGAGCCTTAAAGTGACATGTCAATAATTTTTTTATTATCCTTATGTTATAGCTGACTGAAAATGCTATCTAGTGCACAGTAGGTTGTTCTGGAGAAAAATAGGTTACGATGAAAAAAATTGTTTTTTAAAAAAATACAATTTTCAAAAAAGCTATTAAGAAAAGTCAAAAAAGTTTGTCACCCTAATTTTATGAAAGTACATCAAATTTGCAAACAAAAAGTACTTCGGTAACATTTTTCTAAGATGCACCGTTTAGAAGATATTACTGATTTAATATTGTTTTTTTTTGATAACTTAATAAGTTTTGGCCCTTTTCGGATGTACTCCGTGTTTTTCCAGTTTCAAAAGTATTTTTTTCGGAAAGATTGGAAAATTTTGAGTTAAAATGACACTGACAGCTTAAAGATTCGAGTGAAATTCTCTGCCTTAAGGCTCCACCGGAATGAGAAAATGGGTGAATTTGTAAAAAAATCATCTGGCATCAAGGAAATGTATTGCGACATGTAGTGCGATTCTCTACATGTTGCACTAACATATTTGCATATACATTCGGGGGTAAAACATATATTGGGAATTTAGTGATGGGTGAATATTATGGTTGATGGGGGATTCAAGTTTCAAAATTCATACCTTTATACAGATGCAGACATATTAAGGTTATGCGATAATTCTTATGAACCATGTTTTACATAAGAGATTGGATGTTATAATATCATATTGATTAATATCCCATTTCCTGTTGCTGACGTGACAGGCATGGTCAATTGATAATGGCTGGTAAACCATATGGAGGAAGTGATCGATCTGTATATTTCAGAAAACCATAAAATCAATAACTAGGTGGCTTTGTTGTAACATATTGGCTAAGGTTTTTGTTATTAATTTACTATAAAAAAAATTGTGGGTGTTATGAAATTATTAAATCTTCAGAAGATATTTTGCACTTGTCAGTTAAAAGAAGAGATTGTATAATAAGTGGTTGACACATGAAACCTGTCAGTTTCACTTTCAGAGAGGCACAATTTTATGATCGTTGAACATCCATTCTTCATGAAGAGAGCATATTTACCAGGGTTGTGGCCATTCGTTTTCTATAAAAACTGGTTTTTCAGCATTGTGAAATCAATTGATTGTATGCTTGTAATTAACAAGAAGAAGTTGTAATTTATATATTTGGCACATGAATATTTTCACTTATCCTTTTAGAGAGTCACAATCAGCAATTTTATGATCGGTGAATATTCACTCTTCATGAATAATTAATAATCATTGATTATCAAATTATGAATCTCTGAAAGCAAAATTGACAGGTTTCATGTGTAAAACACATACTTTACAAACTCATCTTGTTTCTCGTATGTGCAAAATATCATAATATCATGTCATCATACATCATATCATATGATGTAATGACTCCATAAATCCGAAAAAAAAACATTTGTTTTATAGCAAACGAATGGCTGCAAGCCTGAATGATATTATGGCTCTTAGATATTCTTGCAAGGATAAAGGTTGATCAACAATTTTTTTAAAGAACTTCAGATTATCATAAACCTGCATTCTGCAAAATATAGTACATTATTGATGCTATGTTGCTTATAAGAAGAGTTTAAAACTTGCCGATGAAAGCATTTAACTAAGTAGTCAAATAAAAAAAATGGGGCTGGTAGTGTGTCTTCATTCTATAACTTGAACAATCCCTAGTCTCGCAAGAAAGTACGTTGATCCGCAATTATTATTACAATGAACATCAGAAGATCATAAACATGTACTAGGTCTCTGGTTATTCCTAGTTAGTAACTTATGATTATGAAGACCTCTAATTTTTCAATAAATCCAGTCATGTCTCTTGGAAATTCTCGCAAGAGTAGGTTGATCTGCATCTAAAGGAAGGAAATGCATCTAAAGACCTTCAAAAGATCATACACCTGCTCTATGGTCTCTAAATATTTTGTAAATTCTCCTGGTTGATGGATTGATGATTCCTTCTTATATCTGGAATAAATTGAACAGGAATTGTTTCAAAGACCTTCAGAAAATCATGGACCTGGATGTTTAGGTATATATTCTCGAGATCTCTTATTGTTCAATAAATAAAATGTTGACTCTTAGATATACTAGCATGAAAGTAGATTGATCTAAATTATTACAAAGAACTTCCTGATCTGCATCCATCTGCACTAAGGTCTATGGATATTTCAAGTGTTATTAATTATTCTGAAAACCTCTAATTTCTCAATAAATCACACCAGGACTGTAAGAAAATCCCCCAAGAGAAGGTTGATCAGGATTTTTCCAAAAGACCTTCAGAAATTCATTGGCCACTATGGTATCTGGATATTTTGAAAATTATTCTGGTTGATTGATATTTTTTCTTAAATCTTTTATTGTTCAATAGATCAAATCATGCTTCTTAGACATTCTCGCAAAAAGGAAGGTTCATCAGAAATTATTTCAAATACCTTCAGAAGACTAGACCAGCATTATGTTTTCTTAATACTTTGGCATTTTTTATGGTTGATTATTAATTGTTTTGAAGATCTCTAATTGTTAAATATATCAAATCATATCTCTTAAATATTCTTGCTAGAAAAAGGATGATCCGAAATTATTTCAAAGAAGATCAGTAGATCATAGATCTGCTCTGAATCTTTGTTTGTGTCTGGATATTTCTAGTTAAATAGTCACTTATTATTCTGAAGACCTCTAATTGCTCAATAAATCAAATAATGTCTCTTAGATATTTTCGCAAGAGTAGGTTGATCGGGAATTATTGCAAAGACCTTCAGGAAATCATAGACCTGCACTATGGCAGTTCTTCTGATCGATTGGTAATTATTTTGGAGATCTCTTATTGTTCAATAAATGAAATCATGTCTTTTAGACATTCACGAAAGTAAGTAGGTTGATAATTTTTTTTCCATATACCTTCAGAAGATCATAGACAAGTGTACGTTTATCAGGGATGTTTCCAAAGACATTTTGAAGATCATATACCTGCTCTATGGTACATGGATACTTTGGAAATTCTTTTGGTTGATGGGTGCGGCTCCATTTCAGTATACCTTATTTCACTTCGGCACACAGCCCGACAGCCTCATACAGTTTTTCTTTACAGCATTGATAATTTAATTCGTGAGGAAAAATGTTTGTTTTTTCTTGGATTTATTTTACGCCGATTTTGTTTTCCGTGCTGAGCACAAAAAAAAATGTCAAAGCAGTTTTTTTCATTCAAAACCGAATTTCTGTTCATGAAAATGTTTCCCTTCAGTTCCACTTGTCAAGAAGATATTAGAGAACCTTTTCATAAACAGAATTTGGATTTTGATCAGAAAAGCCAGTAAATTTGTAGAAAACATGCCTGCGTCCCCTTGCATCTAAATAAAAAAAAAATAAATTTGATTCCAGACAGCAGCAATTTTTGAATTGTGCTAAGAACCACAATTTGCAAAATGCTAACACTAACAATTTCAAAACTTCCGCAGTCTGATATTAAATTTATTTCATCCCAAATATAAGTGCAGATGGTCCATTAAAATTTCAGTAAAAATTAAACTTTTGTAGCTCTCAGAAAAAGCCAAATGAACCATCTTTCAAGGTTCTGTACCGGGAGGGTTCTGTTGGTCATAAAAATACTGAAAACCACGTTTGAAAAATTAAATATATTCCAACCTAAATATCACTGAAAGAGAGCATCAGGTGACCAGTCAGAAGCTATGACCAGCTAATGTTTAAAAATTTAAAATTTTGCTACATTCTTATTTACAAAGAGACGAATTGTGGTGTACTGCAATCCAATACAATAATTATTTAATTTTAAGGATGATCCGGATCTTCCAGGAGACCATCCGGTGACCACTCAGTATGACCAGCTCAAAAATCAGCATTTTTATACTTTTCAGTTACAGATACAAATCAACGCATACTACAATCTAATCTACCACTCAGAGTCTAATACCAGCTGATGAATATAAATTCAGTGCTTTACTACATTGCATAATTATCACAACCAAATACAGGAAGTATTTAATTTTATGGATGTTCCTAGGACCATTCGGTGAGTCTTTGACCACCTGATATTATAACAATCAGTATTTTGCTGCATGACATATTGATATATAGACAAATCAAGGCATACTACAATAAAACTATATAGTAATAAGTTTTACGGATTAGAGATGAACTAGCCTTGGGCTAAGAATCTCTAAAATAAAGATTAAAACACTTTTCTTATCATTTTCAATTGATCAACGAGTCAGTATCTAAGGATAAAAGGAAAATAGTGCCGAAAGTAACAAACAGTCCTTCCGAAACGCCTGCATGTATGATTTTTAGTTTAGTTTTGCATATACATGTTCGAGTGACATATTTGTGTATTGTGAACACTACAAATGTTTTCTCTAACCGTGAAGCAACAAAGTGTGCTCATTACATAATCGGATAAATGAATGGTCGTAATGATAAAGTTTCAATAAATATTTTTTTCGGCTTTTCATTTTTTAAAACTAGTTTTGAGTATTCAAACAATATTTGAATAGAAAGGGCATCAAATCTTCATAAATATGTGCAGCGTAACGGCGCCGGTGGTATAGTGGTAAGCGTGATTACCTCTCACCCCAGCAGGCCTGGGTTCAATCCCAGTCGGCGCCGCCGGGATGTTCTGAGGCATAACATCTCTGATCACGCCTTCCTTCGGATGGGAAGTAAAGCCGTTGGTCCCCGGTTCATGAGTTGATGATGGGTCGATAGGTAGGGTCCAGGTGTGGGAGCTGCCTTCCTGGCACGTCGGTAGCATTGGTGCTCAGCACGGAAAACAAGATCGACGGAAAAAATAAACCAATGGAAAAAAAAAAATGTGCAGCGTATTGTTCAAACTGAGAAAAAAGTTAAATTTTGTTTCTTCTGATTATCACATTGTGCAAGCAACAAATCATATTTTGATATATACACCCAGTGCTAAATTTTTACATATATATGAATTTAAAACGATTTGATTTTAAAAGGTGCTGTTCACTCCTGAATGCGGTATTATTTAAAATTATGCCAAAAATTCATGATTATAATGTTGATCAAGTAGCAAATGGACCACTGCATCGTCAATAGGGAAGTTATATGGAGTGAAATCAATAAATAATTCAATACATTATCAATGGTTTTTATGAGAATGAACAACATATAGTAAAAAAAAACATAAAATTAATCTATTAAATCGTATATTGTATGTTTATGATTTTGGAGCATTATCAAAGTAACCCCAAGTCAAAATATTGAGGTCGGTCACAAGACTAAAACAATAGTGCGAATACAATAATTTCCGTTAAACATATTACTAACGAATTGACTCTAGAAACCTGAGTACATGTTTTAAAAATATAAAATTTGGAAAACATACAATGCTGCAAAAATATTTAGAAAATGCTTCAAAAAACTATCAATGTTACCATGTTTAACGGTACTTTTGCCAGCAATAAATTGGACTATATTTGAGAGAACGATGAGAAATAACTTGTCAGGTGTGTGTCCTTTGTTGTTTTTGTGTGGATCATGGAAGATAATTTGTTTTATTTTTTATTTTCGTTTTTATTTTCCCCATTTTTGTGTGTACGCTAATACTGGATTATCAATCTGATCAATACATAAAAGTGCCCCAATAAAATGTGTATGGTTTTTTAGCTTAACGACATCTTCAGAGTACCATTTATGGAATAATTCTATTATTTGGGATATGGGGGTATTTCGGTAATATAACTATAAAGCAAGACGATGCTGTATGAGGCTGGTTTCAAGCCGGATACAAAACTTGATACAGTTTATGGGCTAAATTGTTAACTTATTATAAAACGTACAGCTAACAATCAATTAATTGTAAATATATAGAGCCGGGAAACTTTTGTAAACTGTTTCTACCATACATACAGTAACTCAAAAATATAATTTTATCAATGAAACTTCTATTCATTTTATGCGATTCATTGGCAAATATTGATCTAAATTTATATGTTATTTCGTAACATTTATATGAAATTATTTAATAGCTAAAATGTATAAAAAATTCATTTTACAATGCAAGAGACCAATACGAAGCATTTGTTGTAGATAATCAGACATTTCACTCGTACGATATATATATATATAAAAACAATAAGTTTTATGGTAATATATTAATACAATAAAACTTATAGTAACACAATGTAAAAACAATATAATTAATAAAGAAACACTAAAAACTATAATGGATTTTCTTTCCAAAGGATATCAGAATCTTATGAAATTTTGCCAACAGTTACAGTTTATGATTATTAAAACAAAAAAAAAATCAAAAAAGTTAGGGGTGGTTAATTTTCCCAGAAAATTTAAGTTGAAGTTTTTAGATTTTGCCGGATAACACGAACTTTGAAAATTCATACCTTTGGAACTAAACATCGTAGGAAGAAACTGTTGTAGTGAAATTATAAGTTATTTATCTCAGCAATCCAGAAAAAAAAACATGAAAATTAGTTTTTTTTACGATGATCACACAGAAAAACAGGAATAACCTTTTTTTGCAATTCAAATTCTTAAAAATTAATTTAAATGCTCTCTAACGGCTTGCAAACTTTCAGTTCAATTTTTCCGATTTATGATTCTCTTCTTTGGCTTTTTTATTGCGTCCCTACTGGGACATTACGCCGTGTTCTTTGAGCACATCCACAATTGTTAATTGAGAACTATCGAGGTCTGTACCATTTTTGCATTAATATAATTGTGTGGCAAGTACAATCATGCTCTATGCCCAGGGAAGTCGAGAAATGTTTTAACCCGAAACATACCAAGAACATCCCAGGAATTGAACCCAGCAGCCTCCTTCATCTTGCTTTATAACTGCGTCATTATGAAAAGGAAATTGCGTCAGATGAAAAGGAAATTATTTCAGCAATAAATAAAAATACTAATTTCTCATACAAATTTTCACTATGGAGGAAACATACAAAGAACTGGAAAAACAATTTTCCAGAATTTTTTTTTATTTTCCGAAAATTGTTTCTTGCTCAAAAATTGCATAAAATAAAAAAGAAAATTTCGTTAAATTCAAATTTTTACTTCAAATTGGCCGTCGGGGTGATTGTCGCGTATTGGCTGAAACTTTGGATGGATTCAAAAGTCTTCTCAAGTATCTTACTGAGAAGCATCACAATTTTTTTACTTACGACACCAAAACTGAACGTCTGTTCAAGGTTCTCTTGAATGGTCTGCCCAGTGGTGAATCACTGGATCAGATCAAAGATGAGTTGACAAAATTACGTGGACGTGAGCCAGCCCTAGTAATCAAAATGAAAATGAAATCCCGACCTGGCGATTCGTGCAACGGGATTTCTAATAATTTTTATTTAGTTCACTTCAAGTCTAGTGAACTGAACAACCTTAAGGCATTAGAAAAAGCTAGCCTTATGCTCTACGTCCAAGTGAAGTGGGAACACTTCAGGAAGACTGGAATAAATTTCCAAAACCTCACCCAGTGCCGTAAATGCCAGGGATTGGGTCACGAAACTAAAAATTGTTACATGCCTGCTAAATGCATGAATTGTGGTGATTTATCTCACATGAAGGAAGATCCTAAGAAATTTAAATATTCAAATTGTGGTGAAAACCACAAATCAAATTTTTGGGAATGTGAGACTCGTAAAGCGATCCTACAATCTCGTTCAAAGCGACAGGTAGGAAATGTTCCACGTTTACGACCTGTCACTAATTTCTCTGCTGTTAATAATGGTCAGCGAGGAACAAATTCTACATTCGTACCCAAAGGTAGAAACTCCATGTTTGATGCTATTCAAACTGGAGTTAAATTTTCAAACAATATTTTCATGACATTGAAATTCAGTAATGAATTTTAAGTTATGAAATATATTAAATTGGAATGCTCGATCTCTTAAAGATAATGCAGACGAGCTATTTAACTTTTTGAGAGTTCATAACGTGCATATCGCCGTTATAACTGATACGTTCCTTAAACCTGACCATAAGGTTAAAAGGGACGCAAATTATTTCATTTATAGAAATGATCGTCTTGACGGAGCCGGTGGTGGCGTTGCTATCATTGTTCATAGACGTATCAAACATAAAATTCTTTCTTTATTTGAAACCAAAGTTTTTGAAACCTAGGGGGTTTCTGTTGAAACAAAATTTGGACAACTTACGTTTATAGTTGCCTATTTGCCATTTCAATGCGTAGGCCAGCAAAAGAATGTTCTCAAGGGTGACCTTCAGAAACTTACCCGTCATAGGTCTAAATTCTTAATTATTGGTGGTTTTAATGCAAAACACCGCTCATGGAATAATGCTCAAAGCAATTCCAATGGTAATATCCTGTTTGATGATTGTTCTGCAGGTTATTACACTATTCAATATCCAAACTTTGCCTGACGAATAAACTTCTAATATTTAAACAAGTTTTTAGACCGGCCATGCTTTACGCTGTACCAATATGGTCTAGTTGCTGCACTACCAGGAAAAAAGCACTTCAAAGGATTCAGAACAAAATTCTGAAAATGATTTTGAAGTTGCCTCCCTGGTACAGTACAACCGAAGTACATAGAATTTCGAATGTTGAGACTTTAGCACAAATGTCCAACAAAATAATTAATAATTTCAGGCAAAAATCGTTGCAATCCTCAATTGCAACGATTAATTCCCTTTATACTTAGATAAGATTTAGTTTTAGTTTTTAGTTTTAAGATATCAATTGTTATACTGACATGCAGGTTAAAAAACCTGTTTAAAATACTGAATTGCCAAGACATGAACAATGTAAAAACACTTAGATATATATCATAACAATTAAGGCTGGTACGTTACTGCAGTAACTGTAGCACCTAGGTTAAAATGAAATGTAATTTATTTTAAATTTGAAACAAATAAAGAGTTAAAAAAAAAAAAAAAAAACTGAATTTATATTCATCAGCTGGTATTAGACTCTGAGTGATAGATTAGATTGTAGTATGTGTTGATTTGTATCTGTAACTGAAAAGTATAAAAATGCTGATTTTTGACCTGGTCATACTGAGTGGTCACCGGATGGTCTCCTGGAAGATCCGGATCATCCTGAAAATTAAATACTTATTGTATTGGATTGTAGTATGTACACCACAATTCGTCTCTATGTAATTAATAATGTAGCAAAATGTTAAATTTTTAAACATTAGCTGGTGCTCTCCTTCAGTGATATTTGGGTTGGAATATATTTAGTATTCAGTATTTTTATGACCAACAGAATCCTCCCGGTACAGAACCTTGAAAGATGGTTCATATGGCTTTTTCTGAGAGCTACAAAAGTTTAATTTTTACTGAAATTTTAATGGACCATCTGCACTTATATTTGGGATGAAATAAATTTAATATCAGACTGAGGAAGTTTTGAAATTGTGGGTGTTTACATTTTGCAAATTGTGGTAGCCTAATTCAAAAGTTGCTGCGGTTTGGAATCAAATTTATTTTTTTTTTTACTTAGATGCAAGGGGACGCAGACATGTTTTCTACAAATTTACTGGCTTTTCTGATCAAAATCCAAATTCTATTTATGAAAAGGTTTTCTAATATCTTCTTGACAAGTGGAACTGAAGGGAAACATTTTCATGAACAGAAATTCGGTTTTGAATGAAAAAAAAAACTGCTTTTGACATTTTTTTTGTGCTCAGCACGGAAAACAAAATCGGCGTAAAATAAATCCAAGAAAAAAAAAATTTCTCACGAATTAAATTATGAATGCTGTACAGAAAAACTGTATGAAATAAGGTATACTGAAATGGAGCCGCACCCATCAACCAAAAGAATTTCTAAAGTATCCATGTACCATAGAGCAGGTATATGATCTTCGAAAGGTCTTTGGAAACATCCCTGATAAACGTACACTTGCTGGAATTTCTAAAATACATGGTTGGATTTTTTTAATTATTAGGGGTCTTCAGAATTATAATTAACTAATTAAACATATCCAGATACCACAGTGCAGGTCTATGATGTTCTTTAATTTTTGGAAAAAATCATAATCCTTCTTTCTTGCGAGAATATCTAAAAGTCATGATTTCATTTATTGAACAATTAGAAATCATCGGAATGATTACAAATCAATCAGGAAAATAACCAAAATAATCAGAGACCATCAGAGACCCCTGAACGTCTTTGAAATAAAAAAATCGTGATCAACCTACTCTTGGGAGACTTTCTAATATACATTGATTGATTTATTGAACAATTAGAGGTCTTCCGACTATTAAGTAACTAACCATAAAAATCAAGACGCCATAGTGCATGTCTATAACCTTCTTAAGTTCTTTGGAACAATTTCTGATCAACCTACTTTCTTGCGAGAATAGAAAATAAGATTAAGATACAAGATTTGCTTTATTGAGCAATAATAGATGTTTAGAGTAATTACTAATCAACCAGTAGAATTACCATGATAATAAGAGAACATAACGCTGGTCTATGGTCTTTTAAAAGTCTTTGTAAATTTTATGATCATCACCTCTTGGGAGAATTTCATAATTTATAAATAACCTACTTGCATGCGACAATATTTAAGAGGATATTTATTGAACAATTAGAGATCTTCAGAATAATTAGGGTGGAACACTTCTTCGGCTTGGTGCTGGTCTATGATATTCTGAAAGTCTTTGGAAACATTCTTGATCAACCAACTTTTGCGAGAGAGTGAGGGAGATATTAGATTAGATTAGAGGTCTTAAGAATAATAAGTAAATAACCAGAAATATAAAAAAATACCATAGTCCAGGTCTATGATCTTCCAAAGTTCTTTAGAATAATGTTGATTAACCTTCTTTCTTGTGAGAATGTTCTTTTTCTTCGCATTTCAAGCTTATTGCATATTGCATATTAGCTTATTGCGTTCTCTCATCTTAGTTTTCTAGATGCACTTCCACAGTTATTAATTGAGAGCTTTCGATGCCTGTACCATTTTTGCATTAGTATAATTTTGTGTATATTGTAGCATCATACTCTATGCCAAGGGAAGTCAAGAAAATTTTCAACCCGATACATTCCTAGATCGGACTGGGAAATGGAACCCAGCCACCTCCAGCATGGTCTTGCTTTGTAGTTGCACTTTTACTGTCTGAGCTAAGGGAGGCCCGTTTCGAGAATATCTTAGTGTCATTATTTGATTTATTGATGATCTATGGAATGAAAACCAAATAACCAGAAAAATTGCCAACATATTCAGAGACCATCTTTCAGGTATATGATCTTCTGAAGAAATTTGGTCAAATTCATGATCAACCTATTGTACGATAATGTCTAAGATGCTTGATTGGATTTATTGATCAATTAGAGATTATCAGAATAAGTACTTATCAACTTGAAGATTTCCTAAAATATTCACAGAAAATTATGCTGGTCTATGATCTTCTGGTTTATGAATAATTTCTGATCAACTTACTATTTTCCGAGAGTATCGTATAGTCATGATTGGATTTATTGAACATTTAGAGATCTTCCGAATAACTATCATTCAGCCAGAAGAATTTCTAAAATACCGAGAGACCTTAGTGCAAGTCTATGATCTTCTGAAGGTATATGGAAAAAAAATATCAACCTACTTACTTGCGTGAATGTCTAAAAGACATGATTTCATTTATTGGAAGATAAGAGATCTCCAAAATAATTACCAATCGATCAGAAGAACTACGAACTCTTGCGAAAATATCTAAGATTTATTATTTGATTTATTGAACAATTAGAGGTCTTCAGAATAATAAGTGACTAACCAGAAATATCCAGACACAAACAAACATCCAGAGCAGATCTATGATCTACTGATCTTCTTTGAAATAATTTCGGATCATCCTTTTTCTAGCAAGAATATTTAAGAGATATGATTTGATATATTTAAAAATTAGTGATCTTAGAAACAATTAATAACCAACCATAAAAAATGACAAAATATTAAGAAAACATAATGCTGGTCTACAGTCTTCTGAAGGTATTTGAAATAATTTCTGATGAACCTTCCTTTTTGCGAGAATGTCTAAGAAGCATGATTTAATTTATTGAACAATAAGAGATTTAAGAAAAAATATCAATCAACCAGAATAATTTTCAAAATATCCAGAGACCATACTGCAGGCCAATGAATTTCTGAAGGTCTTTGGGAAAAATCCTGTTCAACCTTCTCTTGGGGGATTTTCTTACAGTCCTGGTGTGATTTATTGAGAAATTAGAGGTTTTCAGAATAATTAATAACACTTGGAATATCCATAGACCTTAGTGCAGATGGATGCAGATCAGGAAGTTCTTTGTAATAATTTTGATCAATCTACTTTCATGCTAGTATATCTAAGAGTCATCATTTTATTTATTGAACAATAAGAGAGCTCGAGAATATATTCCGAAACATCCAGGTCCATGATTTTCTGAAGGTCTTTGAAACAATTCCTGTTCAATTTATTCCAGATATAAGGAGGAATCACCAATCCATCAACCAGGATGAGCAGGTGTATGATCTTTTGAAGGTCTTTAGATGCATTTCCTTCCTTTATATGCAGATAAACCTACTCTTGCGAGAATTTCCAAGAGACATGACTGGATTTATTGATAAAATAGAGGTCTTCATAATCATAAGTTACTAGCCAGAAATAACCAGAGACCTAGTACATGTTTATGATCTCCTGATGTTCATTGTAATAATAATTGCGGATCAACCTACTTTCTTGCGAGGCTAAGGATTGTTCAAGTTATAGAACGAACACACACTACCAGCCCCATTTTTTTTATTTTACTACTTAGTTTAATGCTTTCATCGGCAAGTTTTAAACTCTTCTTATAAGCAACAAAGCAACAATAATATACTATATTTTTGAAGCAGAATATTTGAAACACATACAATAAATTTCGTTCTGATTATCAACTTTGTCAACATACCTTTTATCACATTTTGTTCTAGTTAAATGATCTGACAAATGTAATGGTTATTATTTTGTACCTGTTTGTTTATTAATTTATTTGATAAGGCTCAACCGAATTAACTTAACAGAGCCGAGGATTCTTGGTCACTATACAATACATCTTAAAGCTATAGTCAAAAGGTACAACACAATAAACACTTTATCTTCCGCTATCCAAAAAGCCTCCTCCATCAGAACTGGAGCCGCTTCCAGTAGTTTCATTGTATGGCAAATTGTTGTACGCCAACGAGGGTCAGAGCGCGTCCATTGCAGCAATGGACGCAAAATGTGGTCAACACTCACACACTCATCACGAAACGGTTGCTTTCCAAAGTCGACGACGCATCGACCGAAAGAACTGCTGATGAAGAACAAAGAGGAGGACCACACAATGGTTGCTGCCGAGTAAACAGACGATCGCGTAGCACACATCGAGAGCAAGGTTGCAAAGACTCATTTCAGCTAAAACAATGTTTTTTTTAAATTACGAAATAATTAGATGCCATGATCAAATTTTGAATTGGTAGGATACAAGAAGAGGTTGCAAAGAATGTGTTTGACATATTAAACCTGTTTATTTCACTTCATGAGAGTCACAATCAGCGATTTTTTACAAACTCACTCACTCACTCACTCACTCACTCAGCGATCAGCAAATCGCTGATTGTGACTCATAGAAAGCAAAATTTACAGGTTTTATGTTTCCAACGCATACTTTGTAACCTCTTCTTGTAAGTTACAAGTAAAATATGCCATTATACCATCTTTTGGTTTTATTATTCCGAAAAACATTATTTTAGCTGAAATGAGTTTTTGCAACCTTGATCGAGAGTGGCCTGCTTTTGTCGACAGCCGAGTGAACACTCGATTATTATTTTGTACCTAAAGTGTATAAAGTGGATCTCATTGAAAAAAAAAATGAAAAATAACCTTGTTCATTTACGCAAAAAACAAAAAGGGTGAAATATTTGTTATAACTTAAAGCAATGAATATATGTTTTTATCATAATCTATACAAATACTGATTAAAAGAATACGGATGCAGAGAAAGATTAAAAATTAACAGACTATTTTTGGTAACCGTTTTATAATATGAAAAGTTCTTATCTAAGAGCCATAATGTCAGAATAATTATCGATCATATAGAAAAAGCTCCAAAATATAATGTACAAATTGCGTTTCAATCTTCTCTTGGGAGAAATACTAAGAGACAAGATTTTATTTATTGAACAATTAGATATCTTCAAAATAATAAGTAATTAATCAGAATGCAGGTTAATGAGTTGAAGTTGAAGTTCTTTAAAAAATTTGCTCATCAACCTTAATCCTTGCAAGAATATCTAACAGCCATAATATCATTCAGGCTTGCAGCCATTCGTTTGCTATAAAACAAATGTTTTTCGGATTTATGGAGTCATTACATCATATGATATGATGTATGATGACATGATATGATGATATTTTGCACATATGAGAAACAAGATGAGTTTGTAAAGTATGTGTTTTACACATGAAACCTGTCAATTTTGCTTCCAGAGATTCATAATTTGATAATCAATGATTATTAATTACTCATGAAGAGTGAATTTTCACCGATCATAAAATTGCTGATTGTGACTCTCTAAAAGCATAATTGAAAATATTCATGTGCCAAATATATAAATTACAACTTCTTCTTGTTAATTACAAGTATAAAATCAATTGATTTCACAATGAAATCCAGTTTTTATAGAAAACGAATGGCCACAACCCTGGTAAATATGCTCTCTTCATGAAGAATGAATGTTCAACGATCATAAAATTGTGCCTCTCTGAAAGTGAAACTGACAGGTTTCATGTGTCAACCACTTATTATACAATCTCTTCTTTTAACTGACAAGTGCAAAATATCTTCTGAAGATTTAATGATTTCATAACACCCACATGGTATTATTTATGGTAAATTAATAACAAAAACCTTAGCCAATATGTTACTACAAAGCCACCTAGTTATTGTTAACATGGTTTTCTGGTACCAGCCATTATCAATTGACCATGCCTGTCACGTCAGCAACAGGAAATGGGATATTAATCAATATGATATTATAATATCCAATCTCTTATGTAAAGCATGGTTCATAAGAATTATTGCATAACCTTAATATGTCTGTATCTGTATAAAGGTATGAATTATGAAACTTGAATCCCCCATCAACCATAATATTCACCCATCACTAAATTCCCAATATAGGGTTACGGTATGTAATGTGGGTCTAGTCCTTTCATTCGGCCTATCACGCAAATAAATAATTAATTAAGGAATATTACACAAAAAATAAGGAAAATATTGATCACTGATGATTGATAAATGTGTACCACACACAAATCAATTTATATCACAACATTTCAATACATTTTCAGCTCTCGTAAGTAATAAAACTGGTTGAGAATATCACTCTGTTCGGAGTTCTTAGCCGCCATGACTTCTAAGGTTAAGATGGGAAGGTTGCACTGACGATCATCAAATGGCCTGATTATGGCATTTATTGAATGGAATTACCTGATAATACACACTAGACGTAAAACTCACAGTTACTGTTTGAATATTTTATGTTTATTTTAATTGTTTAACAACGTTTTCACAAGTAAATCATGGACCCAACTTTAGGGACACATTTCTTTTCTATGTTCCTAACTTTGGCCCATGAAATTCATTTGACAGCATATAGCAATAAGAGTAACGTCAACAATGTGGTTTGCATTTGGATGATAAGGAACGAACAGGAAGGGAGATTTTTTCTGCCAAATCTGTATAATGAACATCACAATGTTTTGATTTAGATATTCTGCGGTCGAAAGACGATAAGCGAAATTTTTAATTTTTAATTTTTAACTTGAGTGATTTAATGTAGTTTTCGTAAAATGTTTTGAGGAATGAAGAGTATTAAGTTAACAGTGATAGTGATAAAAAAAATACATAAGAAAACGTTACCAAGAGCGTTTTTTTTGAGAATCAAACAGGATAGGACGAAGTTGCATCCATAAATAGACCCAATTTGGGGACAATAGACCGATATTACATACATTTCCCTGGTGAGTTTTTGTCTTAAAAAAAGTAAGTTTTTCAACTTTTTGCGGTTCCTGATAGCAAACGACATGATAAGCATATCTAAGCATACCATTTAGCAGTAGAATATCGTTTGCAGGTAAATTAATTGATGAGTTATGATTAAAAACGTAATCTATGGCTGCATATTAGACCGAGGTTAGGGACGTATACCCTATGTTTTACCCCCGAATGTATATGCAAATATGTTAGTGCAACATGTAGAGAATCGCACTACATGTCGCAATACATTTCCTTGATGCCAGATGATTTTTTTACAAATTCACCAATTTTCTCATTCCGGTGGAGCCTTAAAGTGACATGTCAATAATTTTTTTATTATCCTTATGTTATAGCTGACTGAAAATGCTATCTAGTGCACAGTAGGTTGTTCTGGAGAAAAATAGGTTACGATGAAAAAAATTGTTTTTTAAAAAAATACAATTTTCAAAAAAGCTATTAAGAAAAGTCAAAAAAGTTTGTCACCCTAATTTTATGAAAGTACATCAAATTTGCAAACAAAAAGTACTTCGGTAACATTTTTCTAAGATGCAACGTTTAGAAGATATTACTGATTTAATATTGTTTTTTTTTGATAACTTAATAAGTTTTGGCCCTTTTCGGATGTACTCCGTGTTTTTCCAGTTTCAAAAGTATTTTTTTCGGAAAGATTGGAAAATTTTGAGTTAAAATGACACTGACAACTTAAAGATTCGAGTGAAATTCTCTGCCTTAAGGCTCCACCGGAATGAGAAAATGGGTGAATTTGTAAAAAAATCATCTGGCATCAAGGAAATGTATTGCGACATGTAGTGCGATTCTCTACATGTTGCACTAACATATTTGCATATACATTCGGGGGTAAAACATATATTGGGAATTTAGTGATGGGTGAATATTATGGCTGATGGGGGATTCAAGTTTCAAAATTCATACCTTTATACAGATGCAGACATATTAAGGTTATGCGATAATTCTTATGAACCATGTTTTACATAAGAGATTGGATGTTATAATATCATATTGATTAATATCCCATTTCCTGTTGCTGACGTGACAGGCATGGTCAATTGATAATGGCTGGTAAACCATATGGAGGAAGTGATCGATCTGTATATTTCAGAAAACCATAAAATCAATAACTAGGTGGCTTTGTTGTAACATATTGGCTAAGGTTTTTGTTATTAATTTACTATAAAAAAAATTGTGGGTGTTATGAAATTATTAAATCTTCAGAAGATATTTTGCACTTGTCAGTTAAAAGAAGAGATTGTATAATAAGTGGTTGACACATGAAACCTGTCAGTTTCACTTTCAGAGAGGCACAATTTTATGATCGTTGAACATCCATTCTTCATGAAGAGAGCATATTTACCAGGGTTGTGGCCATTCGTTTTCTATAAAAACTGGTTTTTCAGCATTGTGAAATCAATTGATTGTATGCTTGTAATTAACAAGAAGAAGTTGTAATTTATATATTTGGCACATGAATATTTTCACTTATCCTTTTAGAGAGTCACAATCAGCAATTTTATGATCGGTGAATATTCACTCTTCATGAATAATTAATAATCATTGATTATCAAATTATGAATCTCTGAAAGCAAAATTGACAGGTTTCATGTGTAAAACACATACTTTACAAACTCATCTTGTTTCTCGTATGTGCAAAATATCATAATATCATGTCATCATACATCATATCATATGATGTAATGACTCCATAAATCCGAAAAAAAAAACATTTGTTTTATAGCAAACGAATGGCTGCAAGCCTGAATGATATTATGGCTCTTAGATATTCTTGCAAGGATAAAGGTTGATCAACAATTTTTTTAAAGAACTTCAGATTATCATAAACCTGCATTCTGCAAAATATAGTACATTATTGATGCTATGTTGCTTATAAGAAGAGTTTAAAACTTGCCGATGAAAGCATTTAACTAAGTAGTCAAATAAAAAAAATGGGGCTGGTAGTGTGTCTTCATTCTATAACTTGAACAATCCCTAGTCTCGCAAGAAAGTACGTTGATCCGCAATTATTATTACAATGAACATCAGAAGATCATAAACATGTACTAGGTCTCTGGTTATTCCTAGTTAGTAACTTATGATTATGAAGACCTCTAATTTTTCAATAAATCCAGTCATGTCTCTTGGAAATTCTCGCAAGAGTAGGTTGATCTGCATCTAAAGGAAGGAAATGCATCTAAAGACCTTCAAAAGATCATACACCTGCTCTATGGTCTCTAAATATTTTGTAAATTCTCCTGGTTGATGGATTGATGATTCCTTCTTATATCTGGAATAAATTGAACAGGAATTGTTTCAAAGACCTTCAGAAAATCATGGACCTGGATGTTTAGGTATATATTCTCGAGATCTCTTATTGTTCAATAAATAAAATGTTGACTCTTAGATATACTAGCATGAAAGTAGATTGATCTAAATTATTACAAAGAACTTCCTGATCTGCATCCATCTGCACTAAGGTCTATGGATATTTCAAGTGTTATTAATTATTCTGAAAACCTCTAATTTCTCAATAAATCACACCAGGACTGTAAGAAAATCCCCCAAGAGAAGGTTGATCAGGATTTTTCCAAAAGACCTTCAGAAATTCATTGGCCACTATGGTATCTGGATATTTTGAAAATTATTCTGGTTGATTGATATTTTTTCTTAAATCTTTTATTGTTCAATGAATCAAATCATGCTTCTTAGACATTCTCGCAAAAAGGATGGTTCATCAGAAATTATTTCAAATACCTTCAGAAGACTAGACCAGCATTATGTTTTCTTAATACTTTGGCATTTTTTATGGTTGATTATTAATTGTTTTGAAGATCTCTAATTGTTAAATATATCAAATCATATCTCTTAAATATTCTTGCTAGAAAAAGGATGATCCGAAATTATTTCAAAGAAGATCAGTAGATCATAGATCTGCTCTGAATCTTTGTTTGTGTCTGGATATTTCTAGTTAAATAGTCACTTATTATTCTGAAGACCTCTAATTGCTCAATAAATCAAATAATGTCTCTTAGATATTTTCGCAAGAGTAGGTTGATCGGGAATTATTGCAAAGACCTTCAGGAAATCATAGACCTGCACTATGGCAGTTCTTCTGATCGATTGGTAATTATTTTGGAGATCTCTTATTGTTCAATAAATGAAATCATGTCTTTTAGACATTCACGAAAGTAAGTAGGTTGATAATTTTTTTTCCATATACCTTCAGAAGATCATAGACAAGTGTACGTTTATCAGGGATGTTTCCAAAGACATTTTGAAGATCATATACCTGCTCTATGGTACATGGATACTTTGGAAATTCTTTTGGTTGATGGGTGCGGCTCCATTTCAGTATACCTTATTTCACTTCGGCACACAGCCCGACAGCCTCATACAGTTTTTCTTTACAGCATTGATAATTTAATTCGTGAGGAAAAATGTTTGTTTTTTCTTGGATTTATTTTACGCCGATTTTGTTTTCCGTGCTGAGCACAAAAAAAAAAATGTCAAAGCAGTTTTTTTCATTCAAAACCGAATTTCTGTTCATGAAAATGTTTCCCTTCAGTTCCACTTGTCAAGAAGATATTAGAGAACCTTTTCATAAACAGAATTTGGATTTTGATCAGAAAAGCCAGTAAATTTGTAGAAAACATGCCTGCGTCCCCTTGCATCTAAATAAAAAAAAATAAATTTGATTCCAGACAGCAGCAATTTTTGAATTGTGCTAAGAACCACAATTTGCAAAATGCTAACACTAACAATTTCAAAACTTCCGCAGTCTGATATTAAATTTATTTCATCCCAAATATAAGTGCAGATGGTCCATTAAAATTTCAGTAAAAATTAAACTTTTGTAGCTCTCAGAAAAAGCCAAATGAACCATCTTTCAAGGTTCTGTACCGGGAGGGTTCTGTTGGTCATAAAAATACTGAAAACCACGTTTGAAAAATTAAATATATTCCAACCTAAATATCACTGAAAGAGAGCATCAGGTGACCAGTCAGAAGCTATGACCAGCTAATGTTTAAAAATTTAAAATTTTGCTACATTCTTATTTACAAAGAGACGAATTGTGGTGTACTGCAATCCAATACAATAATTATTTAATTTTAAGGATGATCCGGATCTTCCAGGAGACCATCCGGTGACCACTCAGTATGACCAGCTCAAAAATCAGCATTTTTATACTTTTCAGTTACAGATACAAATCAACGCATACTACAATCTAATCTACCACTCAGAGTCTAATACCAGCTGATGAATATAAATTCAGTGCTTTACTACATTGCATAATTATCACAACCAAATACAGGAAGTATTTAATTTTATGGATGTTCCTAGGACCATTCGGTGAGTCTTTGACCACCTGATATTATAACAATCAGTATTTTGCTGCATGACATATTGATATATAGACAAATCAAGGCATACTACAATAAAACTATATAGTAATAAGTTTTACGGATTAGAGATGAACTAGCCTTGGGCTAAGAATCTCTAAAATAAAGATTAAAACACTTTTCTTATCATTTTCAATTGATCAACGAGTCAGTATCTAAGGATAAAAGGAAAATAGTGCCGAAAGTAACAAACAGTCCTTCCGAAACGCCTGCATGTATGATTTTTAGTTTAGTTTTGCATATACATGTTCGAGTGACATATTTGTGTATTGTGAACACTACAAATGTTTTCTCTAACCGTGAAGCAACAAAGTGTGCTCATTACATAATCGGATAAATGAATGGTCGTAATGATAAAGTTTCAATAAATATTTTTTTCGGCTTTTCATTTTTTAAAACTAGTTTTGAGTATTCAAACAATATTTCAATAGAAAGGGCATCAAATCTTCATAAATATGTGCAGCGTAACGGCGCCGGTGGTTTAGTGGTAAGCGTGATTACCTCTCACCCCAGCAGGCCTGGGTTCAATCCCAGTCGGCGCCGCCGGGATGTTCTGAGGCATAACATCTCTGATCACGCCTTCCTTCGGATGGGAAGTAAAGCCGTTGGTCCCCGGTTCATGAGTTGATGATGGGTCGATAGGTAGGGTCCAGGTGTGGGAGCTGCCTTCCTGGCACGTCGGTAGCATTGGTGCTCAGCACGGAAAACAAGATCGACGGAAAAAATAAACCAATGGAAAAAAAAAAATGTGCAGCGTATTGTTCAAACTGAGAAAAAAGTTAAATTTTGTTTCTTCTGATTATCACATTGTGCAAGCAACAAATCATATTTTGATATATACACCCAGTGCTAAATTTTTACATATATATGAATTTAAAACGATTTGATTTTAAAAGGTGCTGTTCACTCCTGAATGCGGTATTATTTAAAATTATGCCAAAAATTCATGATTATAATGTTGATCAAGTAGCAAATGGACCACTGCATCGTCAATAGGGAAGTTATATGGAGTGAAATCAATAAATAATTCAATACATTATCAATGGTTTTTATGAGAATGAACAACATATAGTAAAAAAAAACATAAAATTAATCTATTAAATCGTATATTGTATGTTTATGATTTTGGAGCATTATCAAAGTAACCCCAAGTCAAAATATTGAGGTCGGTCACAAGACTAAAACAATAGTGCGAATACAATAATTTCCGTTAAACATATTACTAACGAATTGACTCTAGAAACCTGAGTACATGTTTTAAAAATATAAAATTTGGAAAACATACAATGCTGCAAAAATATTTAGAAAATGCTTCAAAAAACTATCAATGTTACCATGTTTAACGGTACTTTTGCCAGCAATAAATTGGACTATATTTGAGAGAACGATGAGAAATAACTTGTCAGGTGTGTGTCCTTTGTTGTTTTTGTGTGGATCATGGAAGATAATTTGTTTTATTTTTTATTTTCGTTTTTATTTTCCCCATTTTTGTGTGTACGCTAATACTGGATTATCAATCTGATCAATACATAAAAGTGCCCCAATAAAATGTGTATGGTTTTTTAGCTTAACGACATCTTCAGAGTACCATTTATGGAATAATTCTATTATTTGGGATATGGGGGTATTTCGGTAATATAACTATAAAGCAAGACGATGCTGTATGAGGATGGTTTCAAGCCGGATACAAAACTTGATACAGTTTATGGGCTAAGTTGTTAACGTATTATAAAACGTACAGCTAACAATCAATTAATTGTAAATATATAGAGCCGGGAAACTTTTGTAAACTGTTTCTACCATACATACAGTAACTCAAAAATATAATTTTATCAATGAAACTTCTATTCATTTTATGCGATTCATTGGCAAATATTGATCTAAATTTATATGTTATTTCGTAACATTTATATGAAATTATTTAATAGCTAAAATGTATAAAAAATTCATTTTACAATGCAAGAGACCAATACGAAGCATTTGTTGTAGATAATCAGACATTTCACTCGTACGATATGTATATATATAAAAACAATAAATTTTATGGTAATATATTAATACAATAAAACTTATAGTAACACAATGTAAAAACAATATAATTAATAAAGAAACACTAAAAACTATAATGGATTTTCTTTCCAAAGGATATCAGAATCTTATGAAATTTTGCCAACAGTTACAGTTTATGATTATTAAAACAAAAAAAAAATCAAAAAAGTTAGGGGTGGTTAATTTTCCCAGAAAATTTAAGTTGAAGTTTTTAGATTTTGCCGGATAACACGAACTTTGAAAATTCATACCTTTGGAACTAAACATCGTAGGAAGAAACTGTTGTAGTGAAATTATAAGTTATTTATCTCAGCAATCCAGAAAAAAAAACATGAAAATTAGTTTTTTTTACGATGATCACACAGAAAAACAGGAATAACCTTTTTTTGCAATTCAAATTCTTAAAAATTAATTTAAATGCTCTCTAACGGCTTGCAAACTTTCAGTTCAATTTTTCCGATTTATGATTCTCTTCTTTGGCTTTTTTATTGCGTCCCTACTGGGACATTACGCCGTGTTCTTTGAGCACATCCACAATTGTTAATTGAGAACTATCGAGGTCTGTACCATTTTTGCATTAATATAATTGTGTGGCAAGTACAATCATGCTCTATGCCCAGGGAAGTCGAGAAATGTTTTAACCCGAAACATACCAAGAACATCCCAGGAATTGAACCCAGCAGCCTCCTTCATCTTGCTTTATAACTGCGTCATTATGAAAAGGAAATTGCGTCAGATGAAAAGGAAATTATTTCAGCAATAAATAAAAATACTAATTTCTCATACAAATTTTCACTATGGAGGAAACATACAAAGAACTGGAAAAACAATTTTCCAGAATTTTTTTTTATTTTCCGAAAATTGTTTCTTGCTCAAAAATTGCATAAAATAAAAAAGAAAATTTCGTTAAATTCAAATTTTTACTTCAAATTGGCCGTCGGGGTGATTGTCGCGTATTGGCTGAAACTTTGGATGGATTCAAAAGTCTTCTCAAGTATCTTACTGAGAAGCATCACAATTTTTTTACTTACGACACCAAAACTGAACGTCTGTTCAAGGTTCTCTTGAATGGTCTGCCCAGTGGTGAATCACTGGATCAGATCAAAGATGAGTTGACAAAATTACGTGGACGTGAGCCAGCCCAAGTAATCAAAATGAAAATGAAATCCCGACCTGGCGATTCGTGCAACGGGATTTCTAATAATTTTTATTTAGTTCACTTCAAGTCTAGTGAACTGAACAACCTTAAGGCATTAGAAAAAGCAAGCCTTATGCTCTACGTCCAAGTGAAGTGGGAACACTTCAGGAAGACTGGAATAAATTTCCAAAACCTCACCCAGTGCCGTAAATGCCAGGGATTGGGTCACGAAACTAAAAATTGTTACATGCCTGCTAAATGCATGAATTGTGGTGATTCCTCTCACATGAAGGAAGATCCTAAGAAATTTAAATATTCAAATTGTGGTGAAAACCACAAATCAAATTTTTGGGAATGTGAGACTCGTAAAGCGATCCTACAATCTCGTTCAAAGCGACAGGTAGGAAATGTTCCACGTTTACGACCTGTCACTAATTTCTCTGCTGTTAATAATGGTCAGCGAGGAACAAATTCTACATTCGTACCCAAAGGTAAAGGTGTTTGATGCTATTCAAACTGGAGTTAAATTTTCAAACAATATTTTCATGACATTGAAATTCAGTAATGAATTTTAAGTTATGAAATATATTAAATTGGAATGCTCGATCTCTTAAAGATAATGCAGACGAGCTATTTAACTTTTTGAGAGTTCATAACGTGCATATCGCCGTTATAACTGATACGTTCCTTAAACCTGACCATAAGGTTAAAAGGGACGCAAATTATTTCATTTATAGAAATGATCGTCTTGACGGAGCCGGTGGTGGCGTTGCTATCATTGTTCATAGACGTATCAAACATAAAATTCTTTCTTCATTTGAAACCAAAGTTTTTGAAACCTAGGGGGTTTCTGTTGAAACAAAATTTGGACAACTTACGTTTATAGTTGCCTATTTGCCATTTCAATGCGTAGGCCAGCAAAAGAATGTTCTCAAGGGTGACCTTCAGAAACTTACCCGTCATAGGTCTAAATTCTTAATTATTGGTGGTTTTAATGCAAAACACCGCTCATGGAATAATGCTCAAAGCAATTCCAATGGTAATATCCTGTTTGATGATTGTTCTGCAGGTTATTACACTATTCAATATCCAAACAGCCCAACATGCTTTTCTTCAGAAAGAAATCCCTGTACTATTGATTTGGTCTTAACTGATTGATGTTAACTTTGTAGCCAATTGGTTACCCATGCTGACTTCGGTTCTGATCACATTCCAGTAACTTAAGCTGTTAACCCAACAGCTCTATTTTCAATTACCATAGAGCTGATTGGGACCTCTATCGAACATTTATGGAATATAACTTTGATACAAATATATCTTTGCAAACCAAATTTGGTATTAATAATGTTCTTGAATCTTTGACTACTTCTATAGTTGAAGCAAGACCTGCCTCAATACGAAAATGCGAGGTTAAATTCGATTCAATTATAATAGACGACGATCTTCAGCTATTGATCCGTCTTAAAAATGTCCGTAGGAGACAATATCAAAGAACACGCGATCCGCCATGAAAGTTATATGGCGGGATTTGCAAAAACAAATTAAAAAGCGATTCTCTACCCTGAGGAACAAAACTTTGAAAATAATGTTTCGAAATTAGACCTCTTTTGGAAGCTCGCAAACATTTTGAAAAAACCTCAAAAGCCTATTCTAGTGCTTAAAAAATGTGGTAAAATTTTGATCACAAATTCGGAAAAAGCTCAGAAACTTGCTAAGCAATTCGAGAGCTTCCATAATTTCAGTTTGGGTCTTACTAGTCCTATTTAGAATCAGTTTACTCGGAATGATCTGAATATTTTCTTTCGGGAAAATATTTTTGATGATTCCTGGGGGACGGTTTTCCTGATTTGGACGAAATAAGATCTATAACTAAAAAGTTTCAAAATGTGAAAGCTCCACAGGTGATTATGGAATTTTTTAAATCCTCACCAAAAAAAAAGCTGTATTTCTTGGTAAAATTATTTAACAGATGTTTTCATTTGGCATACTTTCCTGATAAATGGAAAAATGCAAAAGTTGTTCCAATTTTGAAGCCGGATAAAAATCCAGCTGAAGCTTCTAGATATCGTCCAATAAGTTTGCTTTCTTCAATAAGTAAACTTTTTGAAAAGATAATTTTAAATAGAATGATGTTTCTCATCAATACGAACTCAATTTTTTGCAGATGAGCAGTTTGGATTTCATCATGGGCATTCCACTACTCATCAACTCTTAAGAGTTACCAATTTAATTCGTTCAAACAAATCTGAGTTGCTCATCTAGACATAGAAAAAGTATTCGACAGTGTTTGGCATGAAGGTTTGATAGCTAAATTGAAAAAGTTTAATTTTCCACTTTATATTATGAATTTAGTTCAAAATTATTTAACTGACAGAACTCTGCAGGTAAATTATCAAAATTCCAAATCTAATCGACTACCTGTTAGAGCAGGAGTTCTTCAGGGTAGCATTCTTTGGCCTATATTGTATAACATTTTTACTTCGGACCTCCCTGGTTTGCCTCAGGGTTGCCACAAATCTTTCTTCGCTGATGACACAGGCATTTCCGCTAAAGGAAGAAGTCTTCGTGTTATTTGCAGCAGACTGCAGAAAAGTTTAGATATTCTCTCTTCTTATTAACAAAAATGGAAGATTTCTCTCAACGCTTCCAAAACTCAACTTATAATATTCCCACAAAAGCCTAGAGCTTTCTTTTTGAAACCTAATAGTGGATTTTATTTTAAGATTCCAATTGTTAGACTTACATGCAGGTACAAGAAACCTGTTTAAAATAATGAATGTCCAAAGCAGGAACAATGTAAACACACTTTGATTTATATCATAATAATTAAGGTTGGTAACTTACTGTAGTAGCTGCTAGATTAAAATGAAATGTAATTATATTTGAATTTGAAACAAGAAAAATTTAAAAAAGGCATACTCTAATAAAAAATAAGAAATATTTAATTTACCGATGTTTATGACTAGCTGATAAATCAAAAATCTTCATTTTGCTACATTTCTAGAAGCAAATGAAGGCATACCACAATCTAATATAAAATTCCGGTGACCAATCAGAGTCAATGACCAGCTACTATATGGAAAATCAGCATTTTGCTACATTACATTTTGATATAGACTAATCCTGGCATACTATAATAAAACCATAAAGTAATACTTTTTTACGGATGATCCGGATCATCCACAGGGTGAGGTGACCACTGAATCGATGCCCTCCTGAAATATTAAAAATCAGTATTTTGTTGCATATTGATAATATTGCACAAATCAAGGCATACTATAATCACTTTTCTTATCATTTATTCAACTGATCAACGAGTTAGTATCTAAGGATAAAAGGAAAATAGTGCCGAAAGTAACAAACATTCCTTCCGAAACGCCTGCATGTATGTTTTTTAGTTTAGTTTTGCATATACATGTTCGAGTGACATATTTGTGTATTGTGAACACTACAAATGTTTTGTCTAACGGTGAAGCAACAAAATGTGCACATTACATAATCGGATAAATGAAAGGTCAAAATTATTACGTTTCAATAAGAAACATTACTTCAACTTTTCATTCATGCATAATGTTTCTAAAATTAGTTTTGAGTATTCGAACAGTATTTCAATAGAAAGGGTATCAAATATATATGAATATGTGCAGCGTATTTTTCAAACTAGGAATAAATATTGATTTAGACCTTAATCTTATGGATAGCACATTGTGCAAGCAACAAATCTATGTTGCCGCATGGTTGCCATTATGGCTATGATTTTTATAAATTCATATTTGAAATTCATTCGTGAGTTTCTCAAAATTCTTTGCGAATATGCTCGAAAATTTAATAATCGATTAAAACTTATGGTATAGAATAGGGAATAGACTCATTTATTAGGTGATCCTTTTAGCCATTATGGTTTTATAACCGTTACAAGGAAGCGGGGTATGGTTTCCCCATATAAAATAAAAAAATAATAACTTTCACTAGTTTTCTCCAGAGAGTTTCTTTTGCATGAGTGGGCAGATAGCCATGAATTTGGGCTCAAATTAACCTTAGGTATCAATTTAGGGAATAGACTATATCTGATTACAATGAGAATCATGATTTTTGAAATTCATGCACAAACGTGCAATGAAGTCAGGTTTCAGATTTTTTCATTCCGGTGGGTCCTTAAAAGTATTTTGAAAAACAAGTTACAAAATCCCACTATCAGGAATAATGATTTCTTCAAGTGATTTTTGGTGCGTTGTGCTGAAAATGTGCATTCAACTCTTGCATATCGCCTAACAGTTTAATCCATTTAAACTGGATGTTTTTATACTGTGCATATTTTCTCTCTATTGCCGAACATCGCCACAGACATCAAACCGATGAGACAACTCGATTTCGAGATACACCTTTTTGAGAACTGCAAATGTAAGCTCCTCAATTAGCAAGATTCAAAAGAGCGAATTAAGCTTATTTTTCAGGGATGGTGATTGTGCGCAATAAAAAATAACATTATATGTTGGATATCATCAGTTTATTTTTATTCTTGTATTTTTATAAAATTATTGTTTACACAACTTTCTTAACAATATTGAATATTTTGGCATCATTGTCAGGACCAGTGGTGGCACGAGTCCTGGAGTTTAACATTTTTTCCTTAACATTTGATACTTTTTGCGATAACCATTTTGACGACACACAAAAACAAACTGGCAAGCGGCAAAAATGTCATGACATTTCTAAACTGTTTTCTGCCAGCGACAGAACATTTTCGCACAAAGAAGCAGACAAGACCGCTGTTCGCTTGGAATGTAGTTATAAACGGCCGCCCGTGTGCTGGCTGTTTTGTTTCGCTCTGGACGATGGTTTTTCAAAAAATGTACTGTTGCCACCTCTGGTCAGGACAGTTTGAATAAAGCTTTGCCTTTATTGTATTTTCTGATAGAGGAAGAAATGAGTGGAATTTTAGAGTTCCTTGAATTGTTTTTGCATTATTATATTGATTATTTAGCTGCAAAGACATATTTTCGTATTCTTCTGTAGTAGAATAACAAAATGACAACTTTGTAAGTTCTTCTTCTTTTCGTTTGTTTACCCAATTAAACAACTCTCTTGCAGTCTTTATCGGGTGTTCGCGTTCTTTGGCTAAACTTGCTCTGGTAGCCATGCGTTTTATCGTACCTCCAATAGCATCGCATGGACCTTTTCCGTGCGATGTTGCGAAGAAATGCCATTCAGCGTCAATACCATACTTTGACTTAAATTTACAAAGGCTAGAAAAGTTTTTTTCGGTTTTTATGCTGTGAAGCAGCACCATCTGACATAAAATAATTTTTTTTTTATGTTTTTATTTTGATCAATTTGTAAAAAGTTTATCATTTTATCAATAAACAAATTGACAGCGACTGAATCATGTCTTAGTTCTTCAGAAATTATAATGAAGCTAAATGTTTAATTTGCATATTTTCAGTATAATATATTACGAAAGGATGGATTGTGGCCTGTTGCACGTTCCAATGGTGTGATTGAACTTCATCCTGCAAAACGAAGCTGTAATTTTCAGAAAAGTCACAAATAGCTAAAAATTCACCATCTTGTAGTGGAGGCGAACCAGCCTAAGGCTGAAAGCCTCCTAAATAAAGCTAAATAATAATAATAATAATAACCATCTTGCAAGTTTTGTTTTGTAGTTTTCAAAATCAGGTACATCAGGTATGGTCTAAACAGTTGGCATCCTTGAGCCGCCGGCTACGCTTTGTTCCTCGTTTTGGGTGAGGTGAGCTCTTGAATCAATATGTAGACGGCAAGACGAACAAACACGAAAATCCTTGGTGTTCAGTGTGGATACCTTGGAAAATCCAATTGATTTTAGTTTTTGGATGATACCATCCGTGAGATATCGCAGCTCTTTCGAACACTGAATGTCTTTGAATGGGCGAATACATCTTATTTTACTCATTTTGTAATCTGTAACATAGAAAATATTTTCCAATTGTTAGTTTTGTACGAAAATATCACAAAACATATAATTAAAATGTGTATTTAAAACTTACCTTTGCACCAAAACGTGTTACACTTTCCTTTACAATTATTATGTTATCAAACAACACTGGATCTCGTTCAAAAACACAGGATTATGAGCTGAAATTACTATAATCACTATGCTACTAGCAACCTTTCTGCATTTACTGTTTGGTTTTCCCTAGTAGATACTTTTAAGAGATGAACTAGCCTCAGGCTAAAAATCTCTAAAATAAAGATTAAAAAAAAAAAAAAAAAAAAACCTAGTAGATACTGGATGAATTCAGAACCGAGTCAGACATTATTATACAGCTCACGTGTAGAAATCATAGAATGCTGGGTAAAGACTGTTGGGAGATAGGTAGAGTTGAACGCTCAGGTATCGTCGAACCTTCAGGTACGAGTTTGGAGAGTTGGAGCGAGGTAGATTTGCTGGCGTAGGTATATTGTTATTGAAGAAGATTGTAAATTGTATATACCTGGAATGAATAAAGAGTGCGGCGGTTGTTGATTGAGGTATCAGTCGGCAGCCCTCTAGTTTGATGGAAGGTGACTACTGCGTTCTTTTTATTTATTATTAAGGAACGGTCAACGACGGAGCTAGCCTCGTTATGGCCAGCGTGGCCATGGTGGACTAGTTCCAACAAAGACCATGTTTACAATCACCAACTGTACGTAGTCGGCAGCCCTCTAGTTTGATGGAAGGTGACTACTGCGTTCTTTTTATTTATTATTAAGGAACGGTCAACGACGGAGCTAGCCTCGTTATGGCCAGCGTGGCCATGGTGGACTAGTTCCAACAAAGACCATGTTTACAATCACCAACTAGACTGATATCTGATTACCTGTATCTAATACTTGTTAGCACGTTTTCAGCACAACGCACCAAAAATCATTTGAAGAAATCATTGTTCCTGATAGTGGGATTTTGTAACTTTTTTTTCAAAATACTTTTAAGGCAGAGAATTTCACTCGAATCTTTAAGCTGTCAGTGTCATTTTAACTCAAAATTTTCCAATCTTTCCGAAAAAAAATACTTTTGAAACTGGAAAAACACGGAGTACATCCGAAAAGGGCCAAAACTTATTAAGTTATCAAAAAAAACAATATTAAATCAGTAATATCTTCTAAACGGTGCATCTTAGAAAAATGTTACCGAAGTACTTTTTGTTTGCAAATTTGATGTACTTTCATAAAATTAAGGTGACAAACTTTTTTGACTTTTCTTAATAGCTTTTTTGAAAATTGTATTTTAAAAAAAAAACAATTTTTTTCATTGTAACCTATTTTTCTCCAGAACAACCTACTGTGCACTATTTTCAGTCAGCTATAACATAAGGATAATAAAAAAATTATTGACATGTCACTTTAAAGGGAAAATTTATATTTTAGTTCAAAACACAAATACCAAACTTTTTTTTTACCGTGCATATTTTCTCCATATAACACCAACAATTGTCTAAAACTTCGCCCAAGACACCAAACCAATCGGACAAACCGTTTCCGAGATACAATTTTTTGAAGATATCATGTGCATTTTTCATAGGCCCTTCTCATAAGTAAGGCTAGATTCAAAATGGCGAACCAAGTATGCAAAACGGCGTTTTTCTTCCCCAAAAACTTGTATGCAAGGTTTCATGCAAATCAAAAAATACAAAAAATAAAAACTGGAAAAATTTCCCACTTGTTCGTGGAACCGCTCTAGTGTCAAAATGTTCCCCCGAAATTACATTTGAACACTACCCTGAAATGAAAGGGGAAAACTTAAGGCTTCGTTAGATGTGTGGCTCAGAGATACTGATTTTTTTTTATTATCCTGAAATATTTTATTTGATGCTGAAAATGTGTGTCAACCTGTTTGCCAATCGATTTAAATACATGCGATGTTTGTGTGACTTACACACCTACACACTTACTAACGACTACGCCGGAGCTGTCCTCATACGAAGCAATTAATTTTACTGATGTTACAACGAACAGCTAATATATAAAAAAATCACCATTTTACCACATTCCATTTAGTTGCAGAGAAAAAGCAAGGCCTACTTCGTTCAAATTTACACAGAAATCAATTTTAAGAATGTTCCAGATCTTATGACGGACCATCTGGTGACTACTCAGAGCCATTGAACAGCTAGTGTATCTATAATTACCATTTTACTTCATTTCACATAGTTGCAGAGCAAAATCAAGGCCTACTTTGATCAAATTTACGCAGCAATAAATTTTACGTATGTTCCGTATTTTCTGGACCACCTGGTGATAACTCGAAGCCAATGACCAGCGAATATATAAAAAAATCACCATTTTACTACATTCCATTTAGTTGCAGGGAACAAGCAAGGCCTGCTTTGATAAAATTTACACATAAATCAATTTTACGGATGTTCCGGATCTTCTCACGGACCATCTGGTGACTACTCAGAGCCATTGAACAGCTAATGTATCTAAAATCACCATTTTACTACACTCCACATAGTTGCAGAGTAAAATCAAGGCCTACTTTGATCAAATTTACACAGCAATAAATTTATCAGATTTTCCGGATCTTCCAGCGGGTTATGTCGTGACCACTCGGAACAATTGAACAGCTAATATAACAAAAATCACCATTTTACTACATTTCACGTAGTTACAGAGCAAAATCCAGGCCTACTTTAATCAAATTTACGCAGCAATACATTTTACGGATGTTCCGGATCTTTCGGCGAGCCACTTGGAGCCAGTGAACAGCTAATATATAAAAAAAATCATAATTTTACTACATTATATACAGTTGCAATGAAAAATCAAGGCATACTTTGATGAAATTTACTTTGCAACCCATTTTATGGATGTTCCAGATCTTTCGGTGGGTCATCTGGTGACCATTTGGAGCCAATGACCAGCTAATATTTCAGAAATCACCATTTTACTGTATTCCATAACATTTCGGAGGAAAATCAAGGCCTACTTTGATCAAATTTACACAGCAATCAATCAGCATTGAAATCTCCTCCAATGACGATTGGTCTCCGTCCGGTGAGCTCCCCGGTGAGTCCATCTAGCATCTGGTGAAACTGCTCCATTGTACATCTCGGGGGTGCATAGCAACTACATACCAAGGTTCGATTAATTTTGGCGATCACAAAACCTTCGTAAGACCTCGTCACCACTTCTTGTATGGGATACCTGCCCATAATTTGTATTGCCGCCATCCCTGCTCTATCGGCCACCCAGTTATCGTTATCGGGAGGGACTCGATACGGCTCCGCAATCATTGCAACGTCGCACTTTTTTTCCGTTGTCGACTGCCACAACAGTTGCTGTGCTGTGTCACAATGATTGAGATTTATTTGGGTTATCTCCATCTGCCCTTAAGACCTTTCTTATGAAGACGATTTCGTACGGTTTGTGATGTCAGTTGAATGGAAAACTCGCTTTCAATCTGTTTCGCAATTTTCGGAACTGATAGTCCCCGGTCCAGCTCCGCCTTCTTCACGATAGCTCTGTCAATTCGGCCAGTTGTCTTTGAAGGACGCCCCGATCGCTTAGCTGGTGAGATAGAACTACGCTTTTTGTACATCTGCACAATACTTCAAGAGCACTAAATGACAGCTAGACACAATGTTTACATTCGAGAAAGTTGCAGAATACACACTAAAACCAACCGGTGGAAACTAACGATTTTAAATTGGCTCAATGCTTGACTAACCTATTGGTCCCAAGCAAATCGATTAACGTACCCTATTCTTGTCGAAATTCTAGTACTACACTATGTTTGTTTTGATTCGCTATGAAAGTTTGACAGATAAAATGAGGGGTTTGTGGATTTTTCCTATGTTTCGAGGGGTGCATCGATTAGCTTGGGACCCAAGAGTGTACCAGAGCTAAGCCAAAAAGTTGAGCACGTTTCTTCGGGACCTTCTAGTCTTAGAGTTACCTCTATGCTAAAACTCTTTAAAACACACTTAAATCGCAGTATCCGTTTGGGAGTGGATAAACTTTTTTTGCGTAATTTTTTACCCTTTTCCATAATTCATCACAAGAAATCTCAAGAAAAGATATAAACGCCGTATTTTCAATGGCAATGTGATAAATAAACATAAATTGATAAATCATGGAGGAACACTCATTATATTAAACTGATTTTCACCAGAAAAACAAAAAAAAAATTGTAAATTGGTAGGAGATGGATAAACTTTTTTTTATATACTGTATGTATTACCTCTATCAATTGGATATTAGTATTACACATATACCGAATTAAAATATATAACGAATTGAAACCGATTGATGGAGGTTCGTTTTCTTATAGTACTTCCAGTTTCAAAATGTTCTTTTGAATCCTGGCACGTATTTAGTTTGTTTTTTTTTTTATTGTAAAAAGTATTTGGGACCATGATAATTTGATCGTGGAATCCATGGGATCCGTAGTTTGCAGCTTTGCATCTCATTTCGTGATTCACCTTTGTTGTAGGGTTAACTACCGTAAGATTTGATAAAGGGAAACAAATTGTTGAGATATTGTTAAAAGTCTTACAGTCATTCTTGAAGCCAAACTTGGCCTACGGATTATAAACTCGGCCTAATGCATTGAAACGCCATTGAAATGCCAATGAATTCACTTCGGCCTATCGGATGAAGTTAAAAATTGATTCGGTCGGAGCGCTTCATTTGTTTTTGAGAATATTGGGTGCAAACATTCATATCACGCGTTCTTATTGACTTCGTTCGGTAGCATTTGAACTAAAATATCGTACCAAAAGCAGAGTTTACCTGTTAACGCCGAAATCATGGATTTATTTGATGTTTTCTGCTTGATAGGCCCTAAATGGGCGCTTAGGCCGAAGTAGTTCTCTACCCTAATACTTCCTTCAACGAACACATCTTGCATTGCCATGGTCATCTGGGAGGAGGTCCGCATCTCGTGCTTTCCCCAGGAACCTTTCGCAGCCACCAGCTATCACCAGTCCAGTCTTGGGCGTATCCAGCGAGGCGTCTTTCATATTGCTCACAATCTCCGACACCGACAGCGGAAAACTTGCTGATTCACGGCAACGTCGGCCACCGAATCACCACCAAAACTCGCGACGGACACATTATCAGCACGTTCCTGTGCTAATTCACCAGCCGGACCGTGTTCAAACTAGCCCGCGGTGACGAATCTCTCAATAGAACAAAACTACACGTCGAAAATATGGCATCCAAACTCGGAGAACCGGGCTCCCGGGAGGCAATGAAAAAAGGCAACGAACAATGAAACTGAAGCTGCGTCGTTTGGAGGTTCGATTCATGGTCAACCAAGTCACTCAAGGCAACCACAGGCAAAACACGATATATCACTTCATGAACACTAAACTAAATTTCAGCACACAAATTAACAAATTTAAAGCAAAAAATGTTTAATTTGCTGACGAATTTTTTTTTTTTTTTTTTTATATCTTTATTAAGGAGACTTTCAGCCCTGGGCATCACTGACGAAGAATACGCAGCAAAATAAACACATCAGCTTTCAAGTTCGGCCTACTGCTATCCAAACTGATTCGATTGTAAGCATGACCCTAAATAACGTAAAAATTGAGGTTACGCGACGCCACTGATTTAATATAGTAGGTCTTGAATATCAAAAAATATGCTCAATGCAATATGCAACAATTCTAACATATCATTTGATTTTTCATTGAACGTAGGGTCGATCAATCTATTTTTTTTTAAATATTGTTATTGTTATTGCTCAGTTCACACCCTGGCCGACTATCACCCGCCCATCTGTACTTAAACTAGGTATGAGCCTACGGAAATTTTGGTCGTGGCCTATGCTAGACCGTTTAGCATAACGACTTTCTTCCACCAGCAGGCCTGTTGCTCCCGTAGGCTAGCTACTAGCTTCAGATTTTAAGGGGATAATAAGAAAATAAAAGAATAGAGAAGAGCGATAGAGTATTTGTTGAAGAACAAAAACAGCACGCTGACTTGTTGTGCTGCATGAGCTATGTCGGCTTTCATTCCCGCTCCTGCGGGTTACGCCCCTCTTCACGTGCTCACTCACTCAAGTATCCTGAAAAGTGGAAAACCTCCAGAGGTGCAGAGGGCCAATATGAGAAACCTCCATTTTGATTCTGTTTATTAACCCATTTATTGTATTATTGGACCGTCCCTTCCCTTTTAATATGTATTTCAATGTATATACGAGTTGATTGATATAATTATTGTCAAATTTCGATGAACATGGTTCATGGTCATCTTCTCCTTCTTCAGGTTCGCTCATCACCCGGAATGAAGGCTCGGTGCGGTTAGTAATATCAAACAGTGTTACATGCCAACGAAAAAGAGATACAAGTAGGATTAGTTTTTTTAAAGTAATAGTCATCTGAATACCCAACTAACCATATCTCAGTGACATTTTCTCACTCTGAACCTACATTAAAAGTTATGTTGTGAGTATATGGTTACTTTGGTACTCACATGAAATGTTGTGCAAGTACCACATGTTCAACAATGCTCAACTATGGACAGCTCAATTTTAATGCCATTTCCTTTTTGAATTAGCGTACACCAACATGATAATCTTCTAAGAAACACCTAAGAATGTATAGAGATAAAGCTCAAAATACAGTTTTAACTGATGGTACTTTATAAACATCAAACTGTCCAATATTGGACCCTGCCAACACACGGCGCCTGCACGGTAATGTGGGTAATGAATGGTTCATCGGTTGCGAAGTGAAGTGCTTCTCAAACTGAAGCGAAACATTTCTCAATTTTTCAAAGTTATCCTAACGTAAACTTAATATTATCACCCATATGTCCGTCCACGCCCGAAACCCATCCACCACACAAAATCAAATAAAAATGTTTCTGTATGACAAACACGTCTAGCCACAAACGAGAATATGGGTGTATATCTTCACTGTAACAACTACGGATAATGATCGAAAATACTTGCATTTTACTAAGGCACTTTTGAGCAAACCACATTGGCACAACGACGCCCTATACGCGATCTGACCAAAGCGCAGGGAATCTATTTTTTTTTTTAATATGATACAAAACTTCCAATGTTAGAAATTCATGATTTTCTGTGAAATTACCAGTGAAAAATGCCCACATTTAGGTGCAACTCCATTTAAAAACATATATTTCCCATGACATCTGCTGAAAGTATATTTCTTACAAGGATTTAGGAAACCAAATTTAATGAGAATATCTCATAGAGAGTTGCCTTAAACTCCCACATGTATCGTGTATCTTTTGGCAGATACACGTGCTTTGTCCACTATTTGTCGGCTGCCTACAACTCAAGGGCCACTTGGCATTGAATTTAATTTAGTCTGTGACATATTTGACAGGTCTTCTACAACGGATTTGATAAATTCAATTTATTTATTTTTCTTGATAACATTTATATAATAAAAAAACTAATGAATATTTTACATCAATAAACAATTCGTTATGCATAAATTGAAAACAAAAACATCTAAAATATGTAATAAAAAACAAAAATGTATGGGCAATTTTACATATATAGGTCTATAATTAATTTTACTTCAAATAATAAAGACTAGCGTTAAAGAAGAATAACTACTAAAAAAAAAATTACAAAAATATGTAACTATAATGAATGAAATACTGCAGCATATGTGTTACATTACCTATTGTGTTCCATTGCCAGAATCATTATTGTTGTCCTCAGTGATGCCGGTGTAGGTATTATAATAGATTGGCTGTGATGGTGAATATCCCCAAATGGTAAATCCCTGAATATGATAAAAAAATCTCATTTATTCTGTAAATTAATAGGAACATAGGAAAACTTAAAATAAGAAATCAAAAAAAAAATATGGGATGGTAATTATAATCATAAAAATGGTGATTGATTTCTCCATACTTTATTTTATGAAATGTTCCTCCTTACCTATCTATATTAAGAGCATTTATAGAGTAAGGTGGGGCAAGACGTGTCACTAAGCATGATGGGTCACTAGTATATTTATTCATTTATTTGTCTTTAAATGTTGATCAACACGTTATACGCATGCAAAATGATGGTTTGCTTTTTCAAACCAGCTTTGGGGCTACATTGAGCCTGTTGATGTTGACCAACAAAAATATAAAAAAATCAAGTAGATGAACTTACCCCCCATGACCAGGGATAGGGAACAGCACAAAGCGCAAACAAGTAAACACATACACCTGTTCGTTTGTAGAAACGCAGGAATAAGAGACCAGCGGAGACACTGTTATGATTCCAATCGAACTGTCAAAAGCGGTTCCAATCTGCAATGTTTACAAATGGTTTGCTTCAATTAGGGAGGAGTATTAAAATCGTTTAACAATCACTCATGAACTCGTTGGTCGGTGCATTGGCGAAGCAAGCAGTTACAAATGCAAGTGGTGCCAGGATTGCTTTAATGTTTATCTTGTTGCAAAATTCATGTTTTTTTCTCCGCTGGTCTCTTATTCCAGTGTTTCTATTTGTTTGCAAGTCTAAAATAAAGAGACGTGCAATGAGTATAGCTATGAGCTTGTGCTAATGAAACATGTGAAAACCTGTTTAAAATAAGGAATTGCCAGTGTTACAGTCGCTATAAATCGATGGAGACGCATGGTAGTCTAGTCGCATAGGAGTATTGAGTGAAAACTCAAAACTTGAGATACGCCATTTCCTCTATAACACAAAAACGAAGAAAAACACAGCTGATTTTGTGACATAATGCGCACTGAGAAAACTGTCCCTAAAATTTACAAAAGCTGCGTATACGTATGAACGTATGAAAATATGATCTCAATCCAGTTTCGTAAGAATCTTATGTTTTCATACTATATTATGACAAACAGAATTGAGCATTGCAGTGCTGTATTGCATTACTCATCGAAATTAAAATTAAGTGCCTTCCATTCATTTTGACTAAAAAAATGTTTTAAGAAATTATGGAATAATAAGATATTATGAAAATATTTTGATTATGTAAATAACATTATACTTCAACAGTTTCAGTGAGATTGATGCGCCTTTCTTTGCAAACCACCCTGTAGGAAGCTTAATAAGTATTGCGAATAGTGTTATTCGATTTGCTGGATCGTATCGTTGGAAGGAGATTCTTAAATTCCCATAGATTTCGTGTAAGTATCTCTGCTTACCGGTCCGCGCCTCCGGTTTTGGTCCTTCATACAGCGGTATTGTGAATTCAGATCGGTAGCTCAAATTAATCTTACAATACAAGATCTTTGAAGGGATGGTGGCTACCTTACATACATTTTTTTTCCTTGGTTTGTTTTCCGTGCTGAGCACTTATGCTACCGACGCCAGGAAGGCAGCTCCCACACCTGGACCCTACCTATCGACCCATCAACTCATGAACCGGGGACCAACGGCTTTACTTCCCTGTTTGAAACCAGGCCTGCTGGGGTGAGAGGTAATCACGCTTACCACTGCACCACCGGCGCCGCTACCTTACATACATACATACATACATACATAAAAGTTAAAAACGTCCAAAAGTAACATGGGACAGATATGCGTAGAACGGCAGTTTAAACAATAGTTAATAGTATAATTAAAAACTAATAGATCGTCCGAAAAATTTGAAGCCTCAATAGGAAGCTGAAGATATAACATCAGAGTAAACGTGGGGGACCGAAATCCGAACAACTAACAAATTAATCAAAATTCGTACATTCTATACAAAAACCTATTTTACGTATGAGGTTGTCGGTCCCGCACGATACCTGTTACCTCCAGAACGAACCGTCGTCGGCAAAAAATATATCTTCCATCAAGCCTGCTGCTTCTAGAAAGGAAAGAAGAAAAAACAAATGTATCTACAAGATCAAGATCCAGGAGGAAGCTTGACCCGCCTCAGTGGCGTGAGGACAAACATGTTCGTTTCAACTATCCTGAACTGACTGTAAACGTTTCTCCACCACCGGTGAAGAAAATGATTCCTTACCAGAGTCAAACACCTCTCTTCACCAGCGACAAAAGACTTACAAGATGTCCATTCAAATTCCATTTTTCAATTCCCAGTTTTTCCCAGTTATTCCAAAAAAAAACTCCACCTTAAACAAAAAAGGCGTTCAAAAATAACCCTTTAAAGATAATGATAAAATTTTGTCAGCAGGATTCCTCTACAATATGCAGGGCTGGTAGTGGTTAGAGCGTAAAATTATTTACTGCCTAGGCCACGCCACTGACAAGACCTATACCGACAGCAGCGTTTGACAGTAGGCAGCATGTCCCGGGCTCAAATCGTTTATTTTGCTGTGCTGGGCCCGCTGTCACGGTATAACATGTTGCCTACGCTCGGCTGGCCTAGGCTGAGTGTGAAAGCACTGCACTATTCAATCAATTACTCTGTGCAGACTGTTTGTACCAAACGGTAAAGGACGAGGCAATGAAAGAGCCAACAAAAACATTCAGTCATTTACGAGTAGGCGACGCACACCGCTTGCCTTCGCTCACACAGCATGTAATTGAGTCATTTTTCCATAGAAAATGTACGCTCAGTCATTCAAATCAAATATTGGGTACCATCACGGCAGAATAAACGTGTTGACTGAGCTACTGACTGAGTGCTCGGCTGTCAGTGACTCGTTTACCTCTCAATCATTCAGACTCTTACGAGGCAACTCATATTCATATCAAAATGACTCAATGAACCTGACTGTTTTGCGCACTGGTGGTTATACTATAGTATTGACTACAATAACGAAAAAAGTGATAAAATAGTGACTTTAAACAATAAAAAAGTGACCAATAGTGACATCTATTGATCGGAAAGATATTAAAGGTATGAATCGAATCTGTCGTTGAATGCGATCCGCTTTGACACATATTATAAATTCCCAAACCACCATGAGCATTTCACAAACTTTTTTTAAATAAAACAAATGGTTGAAGGATCTTATAAATTTGTTTTCGTAAAATCAGTATTAATTGAATAATCAATAGGTTAATTTATAGCCTCCATTTCCTTAAACAGTAATCAATTTTCTGAAACCATTTTTTTTGGAAACGAACCGTTGAATAAGTTTGATTTAGATTCAGATCGCGAATTTTTAAAGGTCTTGAATATAGAAATTTCTGTAAAACTTCAAACATAGACAAATTTCATATCTCTAGAACCTAGACAAGTGTTCTGGATCGTATCAATAATTATCATTATTCTGGAACGAGAAAATTTTTCTCGAAAAATATCGATCTTCAAAAAAGTTGCAAGACTACTGTTCTGGATAGCTCAAGAGATGAACTAGCCTATGGCTAAAAATCTCTTAAAGATAAAAAAAAATCTGAATCGGAGTTTTGAGTGGACTGTAGGTTAATTTTCCGTCCAGACCGCACTATGCACTTGAGGTCACCGACCTTCACTTGACCACTGGAAAAGGTCTGTACAAACGACACACCAGACTTGTTTGTTGTGTGGTAAGATTTATACTGATTTATTGCTGCTATTTATTATCGAACCTAGCTATTGTGTGGATCGCGTACGATCGGGTGGATGCAAGAGAGTAAGAAATGAGAGAAATCCTAACTGTTCTACAGCGATCCATGGGGTACTCTTATCGATTTACGTAAACAAGTACAGTTTAGCAATTCAAAAACTCAGTAAAAATTACTGACTGGATAAGTGTGTACTGATGTATGGTTGGTGAAGAGGCTAGCATCTGGAGGGTATTCTCGGGCTAGTGAATGCAACCCATCTCCACTTATAATTCAGGAATACACTAGTTATTCATTTCTGTTTGATATGTTTACAAAGTTTGACAACTAGAAATCAGTATTGTGTGTGTGTAGTGTAGTTACCAATTTTCCAAGTCATAGACTTCAGATAACTGTTCAAAGTCCTATATTTATTTTAACGGAATCATGAACCAAAAAACCAAAGACCACTATGACAAACACGATCGATCTGAAGGGATCTTTGGCTGACTAATGAAAAGGGGGAGGCAGAACATAGAAATTGTTTTAAGGTGATACGATCCAGAACCTCGGGCTCTGATTTCCCTTCGCTTTTTCCAGGAGTCCATTATCTGCTATCGGGAAACATACAATAACAAAACTGTGATGACAATTGAGTGCCTCAAATCGCAATAGTGCCCGAGATTAACTCTCTAGAAAACTAGAAGTGGCAGTGAAAGTGCCTATGATTTGTGGACGCTGAATCGTATCACCTTAAGAACTCAGTATGTTCCATTCCCAGGTTGGAAATTTTCTCAACTTCCCTGGACATAATACAGATTCATGCATTGGTTGGCATAGAAAGCTTTCAATTAATTACTTTGCATCTAGACCACTTAATTGAGAGCCACCAAAAGACTTGTTACAGAAGCGTAAAATGCCTAGAAGTCCAATTAAGCTATGACTTCTGCGAGCTTCAATGAAATTTTCAGTAATGCTTTAATTTCCCTCTTTTCACATGACTTTTCCTGAAGCTTGTATGTTACAGTTATTAACTACAGTAGCCCTCATAATTCCTTTCGAGGCTGTGCGTTTGATCGAACCTGACGTTTGTTTTTACCGTGGAGTTTTTTTTATCTATAATCGGTTGCTGATCTGGCCAAAACCAGGCCCAGGAGACATTTCTAGTTCCTCAGTCCCTATTATTTACCGCTGAGAAACTGTTCCGAAGACAAGTAGAACCTCCACGAGACGTCCCATCATTCGTTGCATCATTAGTTCCATCATTCGTTGAGTCGCAGCGTTGAACCTGACTATTGGCCACAGGCTTGCCATCAAAAATTGACTACATACATCCGAACATTTGTTTATCTCAAGTCGACGGAAGACATTCCACGCAACTACCATAAACCGGAATAGTTCATGTTGATGTTCGTCAAGCTTCGTCTACAATTTGAACTTCTACATCAACACATGTCAGGCAGCATTCAGGTTCAATTGGCTAAACTTGGTGAGTTCGTTCCATTTTGTAAATTTTTATCTGTTCAAACCAGGAACGTTGGGAGATCACCTTTTTGTGGTACGTTACTGGTATAAGATCAAGACCAACAATTGAAATGGCCTTGACTCCATTTTTGTAAGGCCATTTTCTCGCGAACCGAAGTCCGCAAAGGCAAACCAACATAATGAAAAGGTAGCGGAAATTCTCCTCTACCCGATTGTGGTTTAGGTTTGCGAATGAAGGTTTAGGTTCGCGAGAAAATGGCCTTACAAGGTTTCTTTGCAAAATGGAGTTGAGGCCATTTCAATTGTTGGTCTTGAGATCTACCACCGAACCCCAGTCGTTACAACTTCAAACTAAGGAATCAGGATTTTCCAGTAATCAAAGGATTACATTTAAGTGCTTGTTACTTTTTATGACTTGATAATAGTGACACCCGCTGTTATGCATTTCTATATTGTATATTTTAAATCAAAATTATTGATTATGTTCATAGAGTTTACATAATCCTTTTCCCTTTGTCCTCCTCCTTTTCCTTTCCCTCTTCTCTTTTCAGAAAGCGAGTAATGACGCTATAGCCATAAGCCATAAAAGGCTAGGACAAGAGTTAGTGTTCATGTCCCAACCGTCAGAAGAAAATGGAGCATCACTTAACCTTGCTAGTTTTGATGCTTCCAACAAGCAACCAATCATATAATTACCAAAAACGGAACGTACGGTATGAGATGTCCACGTTTCATCCATTTATTGGATTCTGAAGCATCGAAGATTTAAACAGGCCCGATGTTTTCTGAATCATCTTGTCCCTTAAATGCTGCACAGTAGGCCGGGCCGTTTTGATAGGTGTGACGCATCTTTGATGTGAAACATCAATAGACAAGAAAAATTATGGAGGTATATCCATTATTTTCCAGGATGCTTTCAAGAACTGGCTGTGTTGGTGTTAGATTAGATTAGATTAGACAGTAGCCCTCAGCAACAGGCCATCAAACGACATCAAACAAATCTGCTGACGGAGTAGCACACGCGGCGACAACGAATATCGACGACGACAGGCATGGCATCACCAAGTAACTGATCCTACAGGTATAAGTGCAAGGTTATCAATTAGGATTGTAGGAATAGCTTGTATGATTTGAATTGTAATACAATTAAATTCATTATTGTACTGACCATCGTAGAGAGTAGTTCTTTTTTAAAAGTCTTCGAGTACTTGTGGTACATAAGTGGCGCAGTCGCGTAGTTCTGGTTGTGGATGAAGTGAAGTGAAAAGTGAGTTTTTATCCGAAATTGCCATCGGGGGAACACCGGTGGACGAGACAAGGACGAAATCATCTTCAAGCTTTACACCTCCACACACGCCAGAGGATCTAGTAGCATCGCATCGGGACGAGCGATCTTTAGCCGAGGGAATATTGGAACGCCGCATCGGAACGTACGATAAGCTATAGCCGAGGGTATCGGTGCTGTCTAACCATAAGTAATAATCAATTTTTTTTCTAAGCTTCTGTTTATAAACGCAATTTAGTTTTATGCACTGTGTGATTACAAGATTTAGTGATTTAGTGAAAAGTGAATGATAACAAGAAAAATGACGGAAAGTCTAGCAAGAAAAATAGAAGAGCTAGAGCGCATTTGGGAACAACAAACTATACAGTTAGAAAGGTTACAGAATGCTTCGCAGAGGGTAACTATGGCACCGCAGCAGGCACATTCTTTTGACCTTTAAAAATCCCAGACGTTATTAAATTAGTACCAGTGCTGTAAGTTCTCAAAATCAATTGAAATTTTTAGATGAAAATGAGAAAAGCAGCTATCCGCTATCAAAGAAGACCTCCTTCGAGTGGGTGATTAGTCATTTGACGAAGGCATGGATCATTCTCATTTGAGAAACGCTTGATATTATTCATTTGAGTGTAACCTACACATAAACGGAGCTCTGGTCGACATTCCGGCGAAAAAGCTAAGCCAACCCGACACTAACCTGACTTCTACCAAACCCCAAACCGATGTTGACCCAAAATTGACCCGACATCAACCCGACATTGGGTCGACATCAAGCATAAATTTGTCTTACAATGATCCGAAATCGGGTCGACTTGTCTGTTCGGGACCATTTTGCTGGGTTTCTTCCATACTTCACTGTCGTATATCAAATGATAGTGAGTGACTCAATTGACAGTGACGATGAGGCTCGCGATGAGGTTCGAATGAGAAAGGTGCTGGCCATGTAAGAATTCATTTTCACAGAATTGATTGAATGGTTGAATTGGTTCATCTTCAATCGAATGATATGAAAATTAACAGCACTGATTGTGGGATCGATAATGAGCTACCTGCCTGGTAGATTCAGTGAAAAAAAAACTAGAATGCGCAAAAAAGGTAGTGCCATTATACAAGATTCAATTAGTTATGCCTATTTGGGAGTCCATAATACGGGACAAAATAACAGGCAAGGCTAATGAAGTTTTGCTTATGAGTAACACTGATTGCTCGTGGGCTGCAATTAAAGCAAAATTATTAGAACGGTTTGGGGACAAGCGTGATCTGTCAACCATAATCAGTAAAATGCTGTACCTTAAACAAGGCAGCAAAGGCGTTGAAGAATTCTATTTTGAATGCGATAGTCTGTTATCAGATATCAATGCAAAAATAATATTAGATGATACGATGAAGCCATGTGCAAGAACGATCATAGCATCTTACGAAGCAATGCTTATTAACACTTAAATAGACGGGTTACACGAGCCCATCTCGTCTTTAACGAGAACAAGTAGACCAAATACTCTTCTCTTGGCCTATCAACATTAGACTGACCCACATTTATATGGGAGATTTTATATCGTTTTTTTTTTCAACGGGCAAACCCCTTGATTGTGCTATTAGGCGAGAAAACCACTCTCTAAAAATTTCAGCTCTTTTGACTTAAAGTTTAGATGGGGATTTTTTTCGAAATGTATGGAGAATTAACATCCCTTCACTCTTTCGTGCATAGAACTGGTCCAGCAAACTCTTTTGAGCTCAGAATTTCAGCACATGTAGCTTAATATATGAGAAACAACTTTGTTCAAGACAGCATCATGATTGAAGTTAGTATTATGGAGATATTCATTCTTGAATTTATATGTGCATTTTGTTCGTATATTGCAGCAAAATAAGGCAGCTTATGCAACGTATCGACTAGATTACCACTAAAATAATACAAGTTCATATTTTCCACAGGCCAACATTCAGACTCGTGTCAGTAGGTGAGATAACCACTCTCTGAATGTTTCAGCTATTTTTGACGTTACAAAGGCTGGCGATTTTGGTTTAATGTTCATATAGGAGATTGGATTGAAATTTTCATATACAAAATGCTTATATATATTCAAAAGCGACTATCTCAATCAGGCTTGAAATTGCTCATTACAGCTAAAATGCTACTTTTCGTTATTATGAAACAATAGGATACTATTATGCTAATTTTTATTTGCAAGATGCAAGAAGAGGTGGTAAAGATAGTATATGACATATTAAATTTGTCAATTTTGCTTTCAGAAGGTCACAACTAGCGATTTTATGATCGCTGATTGCTCGCTCATCGCGTTGCTCATCGTTACAGCTACCTCTTCTTGCATCTTACAAATAAAAATTATCATTATAGTATCCCATTGTTTCGTAATAACAAAAAATAGCATTTTAGCTGTAATGAGCAATTGCAAGCCTGATCTCAATAAAACTAACCGGATTCATAATCCAGTCTTCAGTTGTTACTTATTGTTTGTTTGTATTCCAGAAGCTCAACACTGTTCTTCTCAAGAAGACATCGAGATACACAGCACAAGAAACCCACCAGATCAGCAGCAATAACGAATCGGGACGATTCTTCCTCAAACGGGGGACTAGTCAAACACCTCTCTTCACCAACAACAACAACAACAACAACAGGGCTAATGGGCAAAACACCGTTTCAGCACCGGTGAGGATTTCTAAGACTCTGAACCATTTGGTGGATTATTTTAACTTTTGGTTAAAATTTGACAGATGGAAAGTTATTAAGGTGTAAGCTGCGGGTAAGAGAAGGATAAGGAAATTAGGCGAACGCGAGGGGACGACTCTATCTACGATGCAGGAATTTTGTGTTTTGCTGTGGCTAGCTGCGCGTATGCTGAGCAAATAGAAAGAAGATTTATCACGATTTTTAAGATTTTCTGCAAAAAGATGATGCGCGATGCAAGTAGATGCGAGAAATGAAAGAAGATTTTTCGAAGATTTATTGGCTAGTGTGAGATTTTTTGAGCATCTAGAATTGAGATTTAGATGTGTCGCCTCCCTCGGGCGAACGGTTTATTTACGCATACACAACATTCTGATTGGGAAGCGAGTTACGCAAGCAGTTGAATGTGTGTAACTCGAACGTTCAACAAAACGGACCAAGAGCAATATCACTGCTAATGACGATTTTCGATTTGAGAATACCTCCCATGTTTAATTTCATCTTGAACGAAGCCGTCATTGAATACTCAAACATCTGGAAAAATAAAACTAAGTATCACTTTCTCTCTCATTCAGCATCTGAAGCCTTTCTGCTCTTACAAATGAGTCACCTCGTCGTGGCCACATTATAAAAATTGTGCTAGAACCTTGCGATTTTTTCTATGTTGATCAGAATCAAGAGATCAAAGCGTATTTAACTTGGAATACATATTTTGGAATATGGTGGTCATATCCTGGTTCACCGGGTAATCTGGATTGACCGATAAAGTGGCCACATTATAAAAATTGTGCTAGAACCTTGCGATTTTTTCTATGTTGTTCAGAATCAAGATATCAAAGCGTATTTAATATGGAAACTATATTTTGGGGTGTAGTGGCCATATTCTGGTTCACCGGATAATCTTGATTGACCAATGAAGTAGTCACATTATAAAAATTGTTCTAGAACCTTTCGATTTTTTCTATGTTTGTTCAGATTCAAGATATCAAAGCGAATTAATAAAGAATTTAAATTTTGGGGTAAAGTGGCCATATCCCCAGAAAATCTGGATTGACCGTAGAAGTGGTCATAACGTGTAAACAGTCCTGCAAAACTACGATCTTTTTTCTTAACAATCTTGTTCATATTCAAATAATTAAAACTATTTTTATTAAAAAAAAAATCCCTAGTATCCCACTTCTGGCAGGTGCTTTAAAAAAATTGGTACTTTAAATCCAAAAATTGTACACATTTAAAGTTCTGTGAAGAAGGCTTCAGCTCAATTGATCATAAAAGAACAAAATTATATCTGCTATTATATCGATCGGCACTGTAAACTCTCCTAAAAACCCGCAGTTTTTGAATACAAATTCAACCAACCAAACTCAAAACCATACTGATATAACTTGAATAGTTGATATACCAGTAATCAACATTTCAGAAATGTTGAAGCCGTCCTGAAAAGTTACAGCTCATAGCTCATCAAATTTTTTTGAAGAGAAAAAAAATCACGAGGTCTTATTATTTTGTCCGGTACTGTAGCTGTATTTGTTAATTATCGATATGTTTCTGAAGAACTGTAATTGGGCACTTGATTTCAGAGTAATACCGGATTTAAATGGGGTATATTTTTTCAATGTATGGTAGATCACAATAATTTCTAAAAAAAAAGACTTTTGAATCGTCTCATATTATTTTTTAATAAAATGTCAAAATTATCTGTTCAAAGAGTACCTCCGACCACTTCTTAGGCCACTACCGGATGTTTTGGAATACCATGGACCAATTTTCGATCGGACAGATCATGGGCATGAGACACATCAAATCACGATGTTTTCGTTTTTATGTCCAGTACTGTAAGATATAAGAATATACCTTGGCCTACTGTTAAGTGCGATATATGTTTATCACAGAAGCTTTAGCACGATCGATTGCAATTAATTGTTAACAGCCCAGCGGATATCATCGCAATCGGGAAACTACTGTCAACATGATTTCTAACGGTGACATCGCGAAATTTTATCTACAACACCAATCCGAAGATGAATTATTTCGTTTTTTATGTCGTAAAGGGAAGGAACGAGAAAAAAATATCAAGCCAACAGTGAAAGCATGGATTAGCAGCTTCAAATATTATTGGTCGAAGCATGGATGCAAAAAACGATTTTTCGAGAAGGATTCGAAATGGATTAAGTCTGTATTTACGGTATGTTGCCTGAAGAAAAAAAAATCAGAAGAATAGCTTGTTGTGATTTTGATTTAAAGCTGAAACAATCAGGATCACCAGCTTCTCCTTTCAATAATTCTGGAACAACATCACCATGTTACGTTTGGGACACTTTGTCCCTACAGATTCTTCTGGATTGTGATATCTTTCCGAAATCACAAACGCGCTCGTTGGTGGTTAGAACAATAATAATCTTTATTCAAAATTATATTCCTTAACACATTTTTTCCTACGGGAGACACCTGAAGTCATTATGTGACAGTTTATGTAAATGATCACCAATCAGCGATCGATATTAACAAACGAGAGAATGAGAGAGTGAGAGAGAGAAAGAATTTGGAGAAGGCAAATTGGTTAAATCGGTTGCGCTGAAAACGGCTTAGCAACTAGGAATATCGGTTGCCCGGAGTGCGCCTTGGCGACAAGTAATACGATACCCTTAGACGCCGAGTATGGGTTATTGAATTTGTTTTAGCGTTCATCGAACTGCTCCATGCACTTGCTGCGTAAGGAGTTCGATGTCCGAGTGAGGCATGGGAAAATGCTTGTTACTAATTGAAAACTGAAATGATTTTTGGAAATTGATGACATGTGAGTTGCGCATGTCACACCATTCCCCTTAAGGAAAAAATGATTGAATGTAATGGAAATTATTTTGACTTCAAATGTCTCGCACAATTTTTTTTTCTCTTTTTTTTAACGCACCCCTTCCCCCTAACAGAGAAAGAAATGCACTACCAAATATTTTTTTTTTTAATTTATTTTATCAATCTTGATATGTGTACTTCCTGTTGTTTATTGTCTTTGTCAAGTATTGTAGCATTTGATGGATTTAGTTTAATTACTTTGAATGGGCCGTTATAAACTGGTTCTAATTTGTGCCTATTTTCAATTTGTAAATACACTGTATCGCCTAATGTTATCTGTCCCATATGACGCCGCATATCTGTCCCATATGACTTTTCGTCGTTTTTCAGTTAGATGTAGCATTGGCCTTATTTTTTATCGTATTTTAAAAGGTAATTATAAAATTTAGTTTTTTATTCTAGAAAAGTCAAAAAATATCAGGTCGATTTGTCCCATCTTGAAAGTAACCGCATATGAGTTCCATTATTGCAATACTTTTTTTTTTGTAAAAGTTATCGTTTATTTCTGTATTATTAAAAGATTATTTACAAATGGTTACAATTCGCATCTCAAATAGAATGCAAGTGCACTAAAATCGATTCTATCGTTAACTTCATTAACATAGGTGATGTATAATATACCGATTTTCAAGATTTCATTTCGTGTTGTTGGTCCTATGTTTAGTAGTGCTGGTCGCAGCAAATCTTCGAAAGACAGTCTTTGCCATCCGCCGAGTATCATCGTCATCTTCTGCTGTATAAAAGCCTATGCTACGCGAGGGCAGTTACCAAACTTGTGTTGCAGCGTTTCAATCGCTGCATTGCAATGCAAACAATTCTCTCCGTCTGCCCGTTGGATGGTTCTCATCAGTTTTCGATGCTCCGTCTTCTCGTTAACCAGCAAATATAAACTGCTTCGATGGCTCGATGACAATTGTTTTGTCGCAATGTTTGCCCAAATTCGTTTCCAGTTACGCCAGGATTTTTCCTTTCAACCCGTGGTGTTTCCGTTCGTTCCAGAAAAAGACGATGTATTTGGTTACTGGAGGGGTGTTCTCGTACAAGTGGAGGAAGAAGGGGAATTTGCTGAGAAATCAGCTTGAAGCAGGGAAGATCTACAGGGGGAGGAATATCTTGGTTCAGAAGGGATTGGTAGTAAGGAAGGGAGCCACTTGCCTGCATGTGCCGATTCACTAGCAGCGCTTTGCACTTCAAAGTTGGTAGCTGCAATTTCAATCCGCCAGAAACTCTGTCGCGCGCCATTTGTTCCATTGGAATGGGTGCAACATACCAAATCTTCGCCGTGATGAATGTGTTTAAAAGTATTACTTTTTGTTGCAGGTTAAGACTCCTCAGCGATTGCAACCACAGCTGCTGAGCAAATTTGGATACGAGAGCATCCCAGTTAATTTTTGCGCGGATTGAATTGGTAAAATATACGCCCAGAATCTTCACCATTTCTGCTGTTTGCAGCCACGGCACGTTTAGTGGGTCTCCATCAATGAAGCCAACGTCTATGGCGGCAGTTTTAAGCCAATTTAATTTTGCACCAGCGGCACGTTCGAACCGATCAAACAAATCATTGATGCGTTCTATTACCTCTGTGTTAGTGACTATCACAGATACATCATCTGCGTATGCCACCACAAGGTCGGGACCGAGTTGTCGCTCTAGCTGTTGCAGGAACGGGTGGAGGTAGATGATGAAAAGTAGCATCGATAACGGGTCTCCCTGTCGCACCGACCGTTGGATGGGAAAATGCTGCGAAAGATGTCCATTTACAAGCAGGCGAGATGAGGATTGTTCGGCAATTCGTGCCAGTAAGCCGACAAAAGTTGGGTTTATTCCCAGCTGCCGCATGGTTCCGTGAAGGAAGGAAAGGGATACCCGATCAAATGCGTGATCGAGATCGTAGCTTATCAGTTTCCCTTTTCGTTTCCTCGCTATCAGCTGTGCAATACGATCTTTCAGAGAAAGAGTGGCTTCGAAGATTGAGTGCCCTTCGTTTAAACACTTTTGTGCATTACTCAATATGCGGTGGGTCTTCATCACGACCTCGAGACGTGCTTTCAAGATTCTGCCGAGAATTTTAAAGTCCGCATTCAGAAGGCTGATCGGTCGGGATCCTCGCCTTTGATGATCCACATTTGCGACGATATTGTAGCCAGGAATGGAGAGCTGCGCGTTCTCCACTTCTTGCAGAAAAACGATGTCGAGATCCATTGTTGTACAAAATGATCGGAGAGCGTTGAGTTTCGTTTCGTTGGTAATCGTGTTAATATTTATACTGGCAACGTTGTAGCTGGTGAACTGATCCGTTTTAATTGTTCTGCTCCCGCTCGTCGTCGCTGCCGTCTCGGCGCTTTCTAGTTTGGCACCGTCCTCTCGGACGCGTGCTGTTGGTTGATATTGCCTACTCGTCTGTCTCGTTGCCATCGGATTTGCCACTGGCAGGTTTGTGAACCACTTCGTCACTAGCAGGAGGTTGTTGACCAGGAGTACTGGACAACGACCTGCTATCCGATGGTTGTTTCGATCGGATTTGTTGCAGGTACCGGCATCAGCTGCTGCTGCTGCTGCTTCTGCTTCTTCGGCGGCGGACATCTCAATGCCGACGTTTGGTTAATCGGCAACGATGATTTTGGGGCTTGCGGCTTCGCAGTGGTTTTTGCCGGCATTGCTGTTTCGTCGCATCGGCATACGATTTCTGAACAAGCAGTTTTTTGTTCTGCACACAGGACGCACCGATGTGAATAAATTCTCGGCAGTGTCGGTAGGTTTGACGTTGGCCAAAATAGGACAGAAACGCCGATTCTCCATCGATGAAGACCCACGACTCGATGTTGTGTTTTACGACCATTTTTGTAATCCGAACACCAGTGTAGATACTCGAAAAGGTAAATTATTGATCACTTCCGCACATCTGCTCGCGCACTGAGATGACGTCACCGTAGGCAGATAAGAATTTGCTGATCGCATCGTCCGACACGTCCTCAGACAGATCAAACATCTTCACCTCCACTGCTCCGTCCTCCAACGTTATTCGCAGGGGGATCTTCTTCCCTCCTTCCACTTCCACTTCGTGTTTTCCATCATGTTCTTCGCACACTTTTTGTGCCAGCGCCAAGTCGACGACCTTCACGAAGGCACATCCTAGGCTCCGGCTACAGTGTTTTCTTAACACTTCACCTGGCTTTAAGCCCAGGACAGTTTCAACGAAACTTTGCACTTTCACATAGTCCGGCTTTTTCGGCATCATCGCATAATCCATGCGGAATGTGTTCTCGCGGTGCACCATCGCAAAGTCGTAGAACGTAGGAACACGCAACGGCTCGACGATGAAAAAACGCTACGAAAAAAAGGAAAGCAAGCTTGTAATCGACTTCCTGGTTTAGCTATAACGTAGACGCGTCTGCTTGGCTCGGAAGTTGAGCGCTATGTCAATTGTCTATTATGATTATTTTGTTTTATTTTTTGTATTTCAGTCTCATTCTTAGTGATATTATTAATTAATAGATTAAATAACAAGAACAATACTGTCAAAACAAAATTATACGTAACAAAAAATAAAAGTTCAAAATCTGCCAATCATTTTCCTCCTTCGGTTTGGGGTAGTTCCATCCAGAATGCCTCCAACAATGGTAAAATAGTTTTCAGTAGTTCGTTTTTCCTTTCAGCGTCGATTCCTCTAGGTTGACTCTTCCTTTTCAAGTGGTCTTCCAAATTGAAGCCATCAGCCGAAATAAGCTTTTCCTGCTTGTTTGTAAATATCTGAATATTCTATTCAGGTTACCGCCATCTACTGAGCAACAGTAGTGCAGATTCCATGAACCTTTTTTCACGACAACATGCCTAATATTGTCGATATACGGGCGAGGTTCGACCTTATTAAGCACGTATTGTGAAATGTTGAAAACACTGGGGAAAAAATGTTCCGGCAGCATGTCGAATACCTCAACGTTTTCTTTAGCGTTTCCAACCGCGGTTTTGAAATCCGGGTACGTAATTGGTGGATATAGTCGCATTGCATTTCGACGGAGGCGTGGAAGCTATTCGCGGCCATGAAAGTGTGTCCGGGTTCAAAAAATTTCAGAACCAATTCCTTCAAATGAATATTTTTGGAATTCATCAGAATTATCAAATTAAGGAAAAGGTTCCAATTCTTATTTTGGGGGACCGCTAATACTACATGTCCAGGCATAACTGAATCTCCGTCCTCTCGATACTCTGCTCGGGTTGCTTTGGCCAACTGAAGGTGCTTTTGGTATTTTTGGCATATAGCACAAGCGCTATTCGGGGCTGAAACCTCTGCTGAATGTCTAGACGTTTTTATATGCTGCATTGCTGAAATACATGTCTCACACTCTTCATGTCCCAGTTTGACCATCGAAATATTCATCTTTTTCAGTATTCGGCAGTAAAACTGGTAGCTTACATCAGTCTCGTGTGTTTGGTTATAGTTCCGGTGCATTTTCTTGATAGATAAGTCCGACGGAAAATACAACCGATTCGGAGCGTGGGCACGCCGGTAATGCGAAATGGTCGGATTGTACTTAGCGATGTGTGCTTTGACGCTGCTACTCTTTTCAGTGCTACGCTCATATTTGCCTTGTTTGAGAGCCCTTGGTCCGATTTCTTCATCATCGTCAGCATCATCTACCATCCGGTAGATAATGTTTCTGTAACATAAAGGAAATAATTTTTTTTCCTTGATTTGTTTTCCGTCGATCTTGTTTTCCGTGCTGAGCACCAATGCTATCGACGCCAGAGAGGCAGCTCCCACATCTGGGCCCTACCTATCGACCCATCAACTCATGAACCGTTCCCTTCCGAAGGAAGGCGTGATCAGAGATGTTATGCCTCAGAACATCCCGGCGGCGCCGACTGGGATTGAACCCAGGCCTGCTGGGGTGAGAAGTAATCACGCTTACCACTACACCACTGGTACCGCTTAGAAGAAATAATTAATGCATTAAGTTTAATCCTATTCCATATTATTGTCAGTAAACTCCTACCCGCCGTGTTCCCCGTATCCCAAAGTATTTAGAAAGAACTTTCTAAAAACAAGGGGTGACGGATTTCACGCCAACTCATCCAGTGGTTGGCAGCACCCTCTCAGAACCTTATGGAACTTTGTGGGTGTGGAGACTTAGCAATTTTAAGCAACTTTGCGTACTTATTTTTTTCAAAATTTATCTCGCCTAACATTTGATAAGGGTCAAAGTTTTTTGTCGATTTTTTTTTCAAATCGATATAGCTTAAAAATGACAAGCCCTACAAAAAAGTGATGTATGGCGAACTTTTAGCAAATAATCTGAAATTTTATAAAAAAATTTAAATAAAATAAAAAATCGGTTTCTACACTCTAAAAAAATATATTTAGAAATTAAAAGTCATTTTCCCAAAAATGGTACCCCTCAGATTTGCTTGATATTTTTTCTCATGAAAGGCAATATAATTACCTAACTTTTCTTCATACATCGCAAAGTGGGCGCTTTTAAGGAAAAAAAGTTGTTCGAACAACAACTTTTTCATGTTAATTTTTTTTTAGCGTGTTTCACTCAAAGTCGAATAGTAATACGCGCACAACCTTATTAAAATTCAATTAAACTTTATGGGTATACTTTTCGATAATCTGGGCGAAATCTAGCCTAACATTTGAAAAGGGTACAGAGAAGTTACCTGCAAATCGTCCAATAAGAGTTCAGAACAAAACGTTCTAATGAGGAACAGCCATCTCAGCATGGTTTGCACTTTCCTGTGATGGATTGTATTATAATATATGCATACACTCTATCCAACTTCTATAAAACCACCCTCAAATTGTTCCAAATCAACAGGTAAACTAAGTAAAAATCACTTAGTATGTTTTATTCATGAAAAGATTTCAATTCATGTATTTGTGATTAATTTAATTAGAAAAATAATCATTCATTTATTTTTATGTATTAGGTGTGTCCATTAGTAAGCAATATGCATATATGTTTATACCTCATCTCTCAAGTGAATACATATAATAGCGCAGGTAACTTAACGATTATTTAAGGCATGCCTAAAATAATCGTTAAGTTACCTGCTATATAGCAGTTATATAACAACACAGGTAGTCACATGAGAGATATAAGGTATAAACTTAAAGCACCGCAGTCTGTTTCTACCGACATAATCTAATATTTAAGTTTGGTGATATCACAACAATGCTCATAGTTGCTGTAGTGCATAGTTGTTGAAAGTGTAGTGCTGCATAGTTGTTGAAACGAAAAAGTGTTTATATATACAACAATGGAACAATCTGCTGAATTGATTATTAAAAGGGTGCAATGTAGTGCCAACATAAACAATCCCAATTGCAGCCGCAATAATTTACGTAATTTATCATCAAGTCTCATAGAGAAAATACATTCATGGGGCTTTGATCATCAATTGGATGTAACAATGCGTATTTGTGAATCGTGTCGTGGAATTTTAGTGCACAATAGGACACCTCTCCCGAAAAAGAGGCGATCGGATGGAAAAGAATCAAGCCATGCTCGGAAGTTTGAAGAGCCGCAACCATCAACAAGTCATCAGCAATCAGAACATCAGGAATTTGATGATACACTAGGTAAATAATAATAACTTTAACTGTTTCAACTGTGTGGTTTAAGGATTGTACATCGAAGATACAACTTCATTTTCAACATTTTTTTAGAGCACGAGCTGGATGAACCGCTTATCGTACAAATTTGATCGATTGGTAGGCCAACCTCGGTGAACAATCTATCAAATTTTCACGACTGTACGATATGCGGTTTATGCAGCTCGTGCTCCACAAACATGGGGAAAATTCAGATGCGGCTTCGATGTACCGTAAACGGGGATGTCTTTGATAATGGAGGTAACTTTGATAATGCAGCTAATCCAAAAAGTTATGACTTAATGCTCTTCGTATTCATTATTTTGGAAGGGAACATCGGTTTCCTATCCAAAATATTGCGTACGATGTGCCTTAAGTCATAAATTTTTGGCTTAGCTGCATTACCAAAGTTACCCCTATTATCAAAACCACCCCCGTTCATGGTACTATCACCTTAACAGCGTTATATATTAATGTGTGGTAATATTTTTTTCTTCTTTTCTTTAATTTTACAGATACAGATCCATCGCTAGAATCAATCCCATCAGCGGATCAGATCCAAGGTCCATATAATGTGGAACAATTCAATTGTATAGCTTCAACCTTACAGTTATCACCAATTTCATCGAGAAGTATGAGAAGTATGAATTATCGTGTTCAAAAATCTGCAGAGATCACAAAGGCAGTGCGTAAAAATATATTTGGGATGGATTCAGACGATGTCAACAAATCAAATGATTTTGACGAAATGATCATGCAGTTAAAGGAGAAATTTAATTTGCCTTCTACGAGTACAAATGACAAATTAAAAGTGTTATCAGTGCTCCCTAAATCATGGTCAGTGAATCAAATAGTTAATGAGTTTAATGCACCCCATCATACAGTGAAACAGATGAAAAGGCTAGTCAGAGAACAAGGTATTCTTTGTAGTAAGAAAGCAAGAAGTGGTCATGGATTTAATGATACTGAAAAACAAATTGTTTTAAATTTCTTTGACAGTGATGATATTAGTAGGCCTATGCCAGGAAGTAATGATTATGTTTCTGAATATCGAAATGGATATAAAGAGCATGTTCAGAAACGTTTATTGATGATGTCTCTTAAAGAGGCTTTTATGATTTTGGAAGAGAAATACAAAAGTGTTAAAATCGGATTTACTTCGTTCACTCAGCTCCGACCAAAGCATTGCATACTGTTGGATAGTACAGGTACACATAATGTATGTGTCTGTACTATACATGAAAATGTTAAATTGATTATTAATAGTGTAAAATTTGATTCATATAAAGAAATTGCAGACAAAATACTTTGCAGTAGTCCTATTAGAACCATAGATTGTTTTTATCGTACATGTGAAGAATGCATTTCCACAGATAGTATCGTGAGGGAACTTACATCAGTATTAGAAGCAGATGATATGGAAGAAGTTTTATTTCAACAGTGGTTGACTACCGACCGTTGTAATTTGGAAACTATTATTAAACCTGCAGATGAGTTTGTTCAATATTTGACGGAAAAAGTTGAAAAGCTCATAACCCATGATTTTATTCATAAAGAGCAATCATCTTACCTAAGTAATAAAAAAAAATCTCTTCAAAACGGTGAAATTTTAGTGATTTGCGACTTTTCTGAAAATTATTCATTTATTATTCAAAACTCAGCACAGGGGTATCATTGGAACAATAATCAAGCTACGATACATCCTTTCGAAATTTACTACATAAAAGAAAACAAGTTGGAAAATTTAAGCTTTATTATTATTTCAGAAGTATTGACCCATGATACAATAGCAGTTCAATTATTTATATCAAAATTGTTAGATTTCATTAAACAATCTATTAGTTTCACAAAAATTACTTTCATGTCAGATGGAGCAGCGGCTCATTACAAAAATAAAAAGAATTTTGCCAGTTTGTGCAACTTCAAGTCCAAGTATGGATTGGAAGCAGAATGGCACTTCTTCGCAACGTCTCATGGGAAAGGCCCATGTGACGCAATTGGAGGAACTCTCAAACGAATGGCAAAGAGAGCAAGTCTTGCTCGAGATTATGGAAACACAATCACAACTCCACAAGAACTGTATGACTGGGCAGTTAAACAAACAGATACAAGCATAACAAAATTGAACTTCTGCTTCATATCAAATGATCAATACACAAAGATGTCCGATGAACTCAAGGAGCTGTCCAGTCATGTAAAAACTATACCTGGTACACAAAAATTTCATTGTTTTGTACCTATTTCTCAAAACATAATTTCTACTAAGCGATTTTCACATTCAAAGGAAACTCCGAAAAATTTCACTCTGTTTCCGATAGACTAATAATCAATGAAAAACTCAAATTATGTATGGAGAATTATAGGAAAATAAATTATGCACTAAACAAAAACACTAGAGTTTTCATTTATTAAAACACCATTCGAAATGCAGGAAAATCCTCTGTATTAGGCCCTTTCAAATGTTAGGCTAGATTTTTGTTTTAAGCACGCCCAGATTATCAAAAGGTCAAAATCTTTATGCTCATTAAGTTTCAACGGATTTTAATAAGGTTGTGCGCGTATTACTATTCGACTTTGAGTGAAACACTCTAAAAAAAAATTAACATGAAAAAGTTGTTGTTCGAACAACTTTTTTTCCTTAAAAGCGCCCACTTTGCGATGTATGAAGAAAAGTTAGGTAATTATATTGCCTTTCATGAGAAAAAATATCAAGCAAATCTGAGGGGTACCATTTTTGGGAAAATGACTTTTAATTTTTAAATATATTTTTTTAGAGTGTAGAAACCAATTTTTTAATTTATTTAAATTTTTTTATAAAATTTCAGATTATTTGCTAAAAGTTCGCCATACATCATTATTTTGTAGGGCTTGTCATTTTTAAGCTATATCGATTTGAAAAAAAAAATCGACAAAAAACTTTGACCCTTATCAAATGTTAGGCGAGATAAATTTTGAAAAAAATAAGTACTCAAAGTTGCTTAAAATTGCTAAGTCTCCACACCCACAAAGCTTCATAAGGTTCTGAGAGGGTGCTGCCAACTCCGAAGACGAGTTGGCGTGAAATCCGTCGGGTGCTTCATCACTAGCCAGCGTTCGAATATGAACATTGTACGAGTGGTACTTTCGCAAAGTGTCATCGATGAATACATTACGACTCCGCCTTTGTACGGTTGTACGCAGAACTCGTTCTCGGATGAAATGCTTCTGACCAGCAGCGTCCAAACTCCAGAAGGTTTTATTCATATCAATCCTGTCATCTCTGCAGACCAAATTGCCGCACTCTTTACTGCACCCGCAATCTTCCCAAATTACGACATGAGCGGAGCGTCGTCTTTCCGCAACGTCACGCTTCCGGATTTCTTTTTTCGTGCTCTTATTCTGCCTTCCAGTTGTCTTCCTTTCATTTGAATCTGACTCGATATCAGAAGATCTGCTATCTAACTCATCTACCAGTTTTGCTGAACCATCTCCCGCTGACTCGTCACTTGGGTCCTGCTCTTGCTCCACGGACGGCAAAGTAGCGAAATACGACCGAAAACGTTGTAGTTTCTCCACATCATTACACGAAAACAATTCACCGTCGTTGGTCACCACATCAAATCCACTGCACTATTCGTCGGAACTTTCATCACTACTTCCACCGTAAATCTGGATTAGATTCAAAGCGGACGTCATGATTTCGTAAAAAGGAACGGTAAAACCGAGCGGTCCTTGGCAAATTTAGTTTTGTTTTGATTCAAGCTGGTAGTATTTGACAGATGCCTACCATGGAGCGTTGAAACAGAGTGGGACTGGAATGCGATTATTTTTGTGAATGACGGGCAAAATAACCGCATATCAGTCCCAGCGCGGTTTTCTTCGAATAACACTTTTGCTTTTTTAATTTATTGATGCAATAGAAATAAAGACATAATAATGCACGTAAATGAACAAAAGATTTTATTTATATCAAGCGACACATATATGTACGTTAAAACATATGATTCCAACTTAACTTGCTGTTTTCTCGGTTTGCTGTTTTTACATTTGGGACTGATATGCGGTTACAGGCAGTGTATTTGTTCTTTTAACTTTTTCACTTTGTATTGTTTTCATGACGTTATTGTGTGTAACTTGTAATCTGAATTTCATTTCTTTTTGATTCCTTCCTTTGGTTTGTTTTTTCCGTCGATCTTGTTTTCCGTGCTGAGCACCAAAGCTACCGACGTGCCAGGAAGGCAGCTCCCACACCTGGACCCTACCTATCGACCCATCAACTCATGAACCGGGGACCAACGGCTTTACTTCCCATCCGAAGGAAGGCGTGATCAGAGATGTTATGCCTCAGAACATCCCGGCGGCGCCGACTGGGATTGAACCCAGGCCTGCTGGGGTGAAAGGTACTCACGCTTACCACTACACCACCGGCGCCGTTCATTTCTTTTTGATAAGAGTCAAGATTGTATAATGGTTCTATCTGATTATTTTTGCAAAATTCGAAAGCTTTTAATTTTTTGCCAAAAATAATTTCAAATGGCGTGTAGTTGTGTTGTATGTTCGGTGTTGTATTATAACAAAAACAATAAAAGGACAGCCATTCATCCCAATCATTTCTACGCTCGTTTCCAAACGTCCTCAAATACTCATTTAAGCATTTGTGATTGCGTTCCAGAGCGCCAATTGTTTGGGGATGATATGCTGTAGAGCATTTATGGTCTATTTGAAGTAAATTACATATTTCTTCAAACACTCCCTTGTACGCTGTACCTTGATCTGTGTTTATACATTTCATGGGACCGAATACAAGAATGCATCTGTCTATTACTGCTTTGGCAATCGTAAGAGCTGATTTATCGGGTACTGGAATAACAATTACGTAGGGTAAATTATGGCTTCGGCACCCATTGACTGTTTTCGGCAATCGAAATTGAAACGTTTATTTCACTGTATTTTCTCATCAAAACTCTTCGCTGAATGTATTAAGCCGATTCCTTACCTTTTCAGCTTCAATCAGATTACATTTTTACGACTGTGAATTCCTGTTATACCATACTTTTCTTTAAATGAAATATACATACTACAAAATACGGCTGATTTCGAGTTGCCGATAATAGAACAGCTGGTTAACACGCAGTTCAAATGGAAAGGGTGCCGAAGAAAAAGAGACTGCCGACAATAGTCACTTTCACCTGAGAAGTTTGGAGCGTTGTAAAAACATGTTCAACCCGTGTTGATCAATTCTGTCGATTGGAATTGGTAGAACAGCAAGCAGCAGATAAATGTCAACAAACAAAACCGTCATGTATGTGTGTGACGCTGAGAAATCGCTAATAGAAGTTCGGACGCTGCTTAGATTGACGAGAATACGTAAATTCCCCTATTTAGAAAGATCACATTGCAATGTAATTGCATAGCGATTTCCTTTTTCCGTAAGAGCAAACGGTCCGACTGTGTCAATAGACACGACGTCGAATGGTTTATTTTAGTGTTGTTGTTACAGTCCGCATCGTGCTCTCTTGCCGTGCGGATCTAATTGCTTTTTGCTGAAGGAAGTGTTACTACTACCTAAAGCTACAACAAATTTTAACAGCACTTTTCAGTGCTCAACCTGTAAAAATTTTCTACCTTGTTCAACTCTTATTCCTCTTCGATCCTTGTTTGGACCCTACCCGAGGTAATCCTTCTTGGATATCGATTTGGAAAATTCCTCTTCGATCCTTCAGATTCTTATAGTAATCTGCTTGGAAGTCGATTTGGATAAAAATTTACTGCCGCCATGGCGCCTAAACGCAAAAGAAAGGGGCAAACTCTTGACCCCCCTTCTGGTGAAATTAATTTGAGTAATCAATTTGATTTGCTCACGGATGATGAGAATGATCCATCATCCAAGAAAAATTCTAGTAAACTTTCCCGGCTTAATGCCAAGAAGGAAAAGATTCCCCCTATTGTGATAACCACTACCGATTTCCATGCTCTTCGCATGGAACTTTTGAATTTCGTGAAAGTTAAGTTTTCACTACAAATTGGACGTCGGGGTGAATGCCGTGTATTGGCTGAAACCTTGGACGGATTTAAATGTCTTCTCAAGTATCTTACTGAGAAGAAGCACAAATTTTTTACTTACGACACCAAAACTGAACGTGTGTTCAAGGTTGTCATGAAAGGACTGCCCAGTGGTGAATCCCTGGATCAGATCAAAGATGAACTGGCAAAATTACTTGGAGTTGTGCCACTCCAAGTAATCAAAATGAAAATGAAATCCCGTCCTGGCGATTCGCGCAACGGGATTTCTAATGATTTTTATTTAGTTCACTTCAAGTCTAGTGAACTAAACAACCTTAAGGCCTTAGAAAAAGCTAGCCTTATGCTCCATGTCCGAGTGAAGTGGGAACACTTCAGGAAGACTGGAGGAAATTTCCAAAACCTCACCCAGTGCCGTAAGTGCCAGGGATGGGGTCACGGAACTAAAAATTGCTACATGCCAGCTAAATGTATGAATTGTGGTGATTCCTCTCACGCAAAGGACGACTGTCCTGTGAAGGAAGATCCTAAGAAATTTAAATGTTCAAATTGTGGTGAAAACCACAAATCCAATTTTTGGGAATGTAAGACTCGCAAAGCGATCCTACAATCTCGTTCTAACCGTCAGGTAGGAAACGCTCCACGTTTCCGACCAGGTACAAATTCCTCTGCTGTTAACAACGGTCAGCGAGGAACAAATTCTACATTCGTACCCGTAGGTACAAATATCTCCCCTGCTTCAAATGTTTCATCTGTACCTACTCCCCTCGCTGCTAACAATGTTCAGCGAGTTAATGGAGCTACCTATGCTGCTATTGCAGCGGGTAGAAATCAAAATACTAACCAACGTTCTAATGGAAATTTTGACAATTTTGACTTAGGAAGCATTACTGCCCCCAAAATGGAATTTTTACAGAATTCATTAATTGACATGATTTCTGATATGCTTAAATCTAACTCCATGTTTGATGCTATTCAAACTGGAGTAAAATTTGCAAATAATATTGTCATGACTTTAAAATTCAGTAATGGATTTTAAAGCATTAAATATTGTAAATTGGAATGCTCGATCTCTTAAAGATAATGAAGACGAGCTATTTAACTTTTTAAGAGTTCATAACGTGCATATTGCCGTTATAACTGAAACGTTCCTTAAACCTGCCCATAAGGTTAAGAAGGACGCAAACTACTTGATTTATAGAAATGATCGTCTTGATGGACCCTGTGGTGGCGTTGCCATCATTATTCATAGACGAATCAAGCATAAAATTCTTTCTTCATTTGAAACCAAAGTTTTTGAAACTTTGGGGGTTTCTGTTGAAACAAAATTTGGACAACTTACGTTTATAGCTGCCTATTTGCCATTCCAATGCGTAGGTCAGCAAAAGAATTTTCTCAAGGGTGACCTCCAGAAACTTACCCGTCATAGGTCTAAATTCTTCATTATTGGTGATTTTAATGCAAAACACCGCTCATGGAATAATGCTCAAAGCAATTCCAATGGTAATATTCTGTTTGATGATTGTTCTGCAGGTTATTACACTATTCAATATCCAAACAGCCCAACATGCTTTTCTTCTGCAAGAAATCCCTCCACTATTGATTTGGTCTTAACTGATTCATGTCAACTTTGTAGCCAATTGGTTACCCATGCTGACTTCGGTTCTGATCACCTTCCAGTAACTTTTGAAATATCCCAAGGAATAATTTGTAATCCCAACAGCTCTACTTTCAATTACCATAGAGCTGATTGGGAGCAGTATCGAACATTTATGGAATATAACTTCGATCCAAACATTCCTTTGCAAACCAAAGATGAAATTAATTATGCTCTTGAATCTCTGACTACTTCTATAGTTGAAGCAAGAGCTGCCTCAGTACCAAAATGCGAGGTTAAATTCGATTCAATTATAATAGACGATGATCTTCAGCTCTTGATCCGTCTTAAAAATGTCCGTAGGAGACAATATCAAAGAACACGCGATCCTGCCATGAAAGTTATCTGGCGGGATTTGCAAAAACAAATTAAAAAGCGATTCTCTGCCCTGAGGAACAAAACTTTTGAAAATAATATTTCTAAATTAGACCCGAGTTCCAAACCCTTTTGGAAACTCACAAAAATTTTGAAAAAACCTCAAAAGCCTATTCCAGCGCTTAAAGAAGGTGGTAAAATTTTGATCACAAATTTGGAAAAAGCTCAGAAACTTGCTAAGCAATTCGAGAGTTCCCATAATTTCAGTTTGGGTCTTACTAGTCCTATTGAGAATCAGGTTGCTCGGGATTTTCTGAATATTTTCTCTCGGGAAAATATTTTTGATGATTCCTGGGGGACTGATTTGGACGAAGTAAGGTCTATAACTAAAAAGTTTCAAAATATGAAAGCTCCAGGTGATGATGGAATTTTCTATATCCTCATCAAAAAACTCCCAGAGAGTACCTTGTCTTTCTTGGTAAAATTATTTAACAGATGTTTCCATTTGGCATACTTTCCTGATAAATGGAAAAATGCAAAAGTTGTTCCAATTTTGAAGCCGGATAAAAATCCAGCTGAAGCTTCTAGCTACCGTCCAATAAGTTTGCTTTCTTCAATAAGTAAACTTTTTGAAAAGATAATTTTGAATAGAATGATGCTTCACATCAATACGAACTCAATTTTTGCAGATGAGCAGTTTGGATTTCGCCATGGGCATTCAACTACTCATCAACTCTTAAGAGTTACCAATTTAATTCGTTCAAACAAATCTGAAGGCCACTCAACTGGAGTTGCTCTTCTAGACATAGAAAAAGCATTCGACAGTGTTTGGCATGAAGGTTTGATTGCTAAATTGAAAAAGTTTAATTTTCCACTTTATATTATGAAATTAGTTCAAAATTATTTAACTGACAGAACTCTTCAAGTAAATTATCAAAATTCCAAATCTAATCGACTACCTGTTAGGGCAGGAGTTCCTCAGGGTAGCATTCTTGGGCCTATATTGTATAACATTTTCACTTCGGACCTCCCTGATTTGCCTCAGGGTTGCCACAAATCTTTGTTCGCTGATGACACAGGCATTTCCGCTAAAGGAAGAAGTCTTCGTGTTATTTGCAGCAGACTTCAGAAAAGTCTAGATATTTTCTCTTCTTATTTACAAAAATGGAAGATTTCTCCCAACGCTTCCAAAACTCAACTTATAATATTTCCACATAAGCCTAGAGCTTCGTTTTTGAAACCTAGTAGTAGTCACATAGTCACTATGAACGGAGTTCCAATTTCCTGGTCAAACCAAGTGAAATATCTTGGATTAATACTTGACCAAAAATTAACTTTTAAAGATCACATTGAGGGCATTCAAGCCAAATGTAACAAATATATAAAATGTTTGTATCCTCTTATAAACAGGAAATCCAAACTTTGCCTGACGAATAAACTTCTAATATTTAAACAAGTTTTTAGACCGGCCATGCTTTACGCTGTACCAATATGGTCTAGTTGCTGCACTACCAGGAAAAAAGCACTTCAAAGGATTCAGAACAAAATTCTGAAAATGATTTTGAAGTTGCCTCCCTGGTACAGTACAACCGAAGTACATAGAATTTCGAATGTTGAGACTTTAGCACAAATGTCCAACAAAATAATTAATAATTTCAGGCAAAAATCGTTGCAATCCTCAATTGCAACGATTAATTCCCTTTATACTTAGATAAGATTTAGTTTTAGTGTTTAGTTTTAAGATATCAATTGTTATACTGACATGCAGGTTAAAAAACCTGTTTAAAATACTGAATTGCCAAGACATGAACAATGTAAAAACACTTAGATATATATCATAACAATTAAGGCTGGTACGTTACTGCAGTAACTGGAGCACCTAGGTTAAAATGAAATGTAATTTATTTTGAATTTGGAACAAATAAAGAGTTAAAAAAAAAAAAAAAAAAAGTGTTGTTGTTACTATGGAAGGTGTTTTTAGAGGTATGTAATGTTTATTCATTTTGCATAAGGCGTACGATTTTACATAATCTGTTATCGTTTTCTTCATGTCTGCGATTTATTATTTTTTTATAAAGTCTATTTATACCGAGATGACCTCCGATTGGAGAATCATGGTATTGTTTAATTATGCTATTAATTTGTGTTTCTGTTGAAACTTCAATAGGTTTTTCATAAAGTATTATGGCAGTATTCTTAAGAATAGCATTGCCGATTTTTTTGAAAGTATCTATATTGACGTATGAAAAAATATCGTCATTTATTTGAATTGCTAGCTTCTTTTGTGCATTTATTTTGTCATTTCTTTGCGCATTTCTTTGTGTTTGTTTGGGCAGGCCTGCCATCTATATATTGTAATGCCCTTTGTAATTCTGTTTCCAAATTTGAATTTAATGCGAGGGTTACTACTGGAGTAAGCCTCTTTCTAAATTTTTTATCATATATTATCATATCCATGCATGATTTATTAAAACTATAATTAAACGTTAATTTTGGCAAATCAAATGCCTCCAAACTCAGGCTTCTGTGTCTGAAGGTCAGCCGATGGAGGTGGATTCTTCTTTGTCTAAGACCTAGTTATCTGTTTTCTTGATAACGCATCTGATAATACGTTGGAACTGCCTTTGATGTATTCCACTTCAAAATCATACTCCTCTAAATCCCATCTCATCCGCGTAAGTTTGGATGAGAGATTTTTCAGAGAAAATAGATATATTAGTGGTCGATGGTCAGTGCGTATTATAAATTTTCGGCCATAAATATGAAGCCTAAAATAATTTATTGCCCAATGTTATTGCGGTAAATTCCTGCTCTATTGTTGACTTAGTAGATTCACCTTTCGTAAATGCTTTACTAGCAAATGCAATTGGTAATTCGAAATCGCCGTAACGTTGAGCTAGGACTGCTCCGCAAGCTACTTTGGACGCGTCTGTTGTTATAATAAAATCTTTTTGATAATCTGGGAATTGCAAAATCTGTGGCGATAACAATTTCATTTTCAGAATTTCAAAAGATTTTTGACATTCTTCATCCCACTTGAAATCTGCCTTTTTTCCTAGTAATTTGTTTAATAGGCTGGTAATATCAGCAAAATTTTTAATGAAGCGCCGATAATAATTGCAAAATACAACGAATCGTCGTACTTCATCAGCACTTTTCGGGATGGGATAGTTTAAGATTATTGAATGTTTAGTTTTGTCGGGTTGTATACCATCCTTCGAAATATGGTGTCCTAGATAGGTTACCTCATTCTTAAAGAAATGGCATTTAGATGGGTTCAATTTAAGATTAAAATTTCGTAAATTTTGAAATACGTTACGTTAGTTTGCAATGTGATGATTTGTGATCTCTTGTTTTTGAGATTCGGGTTATCTGTAATTTTTTATGTATATGGGTTTGCTGTCATTGAGAATTATATCTTGTTTGTAAAAATTGTTCTCCGATAGCGTATCACCTTGAAACAGGGTGCCTTCCATTCATTTTTACTAAATAAATGTTTTATGAAATTATGGAATAATAAGATATTATGATGATATTTTGAATGTGTTAGTTATAAGAAAAGATTGTAAAGTTTGTTTTTCACACATCAAACTTGCAAATTTAGCTTTGACAAAGTCACAATGAGCGTTTTTCTGATCGCCTCTTCGCGAAGAGTGAAGAGCGAAGAGTGAAGAGCGAAGAGTGGATGAGATAAATTACAAAATCGCTTATTGCGACTCTCATGTAACAAAATTGGTAGGTATTATGTTTCAAACACAAACTTAACAATCTTTTCTTGTTGTTTACATAATCAAAATATTTTCATAATATCTTATTATCCCATAATTTCTTAAAACATTTTTTTAGTCAAAATGAATGGAAGGCGTCTTGAAGTGAGAAAATGTCGTTAAATTCAATGCAAAGTTTTTCGAGTTTATCTTTGACAAGGTGGTCATTATTTCCAATGTTCAGTTCATTTTTCAATTTTTGCGCTTTTTCAGTCGAATGCATTTTGTTCGCATTGTTTGAAATAGTACAATAATAAAAATTTGCAAGTGATTCATTTTTAGGCACGAAATTTGTCGGTAATAAGACATCCTTTAGTCGTGTTAGCACCCGTTAGTCGTGTTTTCACGAATCGAGTAGCAATGTTTTTAGCGGCAGCTTCAATCGCTGCGGTGGACTAAGTCGAAAAACAACGTAATAGAGTCCAAAAAGGAATTCAGCCTCTGTGGATTGCCATCATATATTTCAACGAGCGCAGTGCCCGTTTTTATGTCTACTTTTGCCATCTTGTGTTTTAATATTTTTTTTCGATTAATCCTATTTTTTAATTTTATATAAAAAAAATAATATAAAGGTAACGGTTGTAATATTTAATACCGTGTTTTTAGCGAATTTTAATTTTTCATTAATGATTTGTACGGTATCACTATATTTATTGTGTGCTCCTTTTATGTAAAAAATTAGTTCTGATTGCACCAATTTTGATTCATTTTGCGCTAATAAATCATTAATATAATTGTAAATAATTTTAATTTGCTTTGCTTTAGCAATCAAGAATTTTTTACTATAAATCCTTCTAGGAGCTTTAGTAAAGTTTACTAAAATTAAATTTAATTGTGCAATCTTAGAGTTAAGCTCTAACTTAACTTGTTCTATGTCCATAGAAATACATTTATAAGAAACGTTTTAGCTCACCAGCCGTCCTTTCTGCATCGTCCGAAGTGCCTCGTATCTGCATGCACGTCATTTTTTCCTCGTTGTTGTTGTTTGAAGTCGATGGTTACTGAACCGTGTGAGCCGCTGGCGGTGATGATAGCGTTTATGTTTGCATTTCCCTTTACTAAATTCGTCCGTTTTGTTGCACTAACGATAGACTGGCTCACGTAATAGTTTTTTTTTTCTTCACTTTTTTCGCAGACTGGTTCACGCAATTGTCTTTTTGCACTTTTAATGTTCTACTCTGACACTGTCCAAATTGTCTTGGGATGCTGAGCTGGCGCGGTTAAATCCTTGCCGACGCCACCTCTTCTTCAGAGATTTTCGAAGCACCAACAGCAGTTGCAAAACGTTGATTGCCACAATGATCCACAGCTTTATTTCGTGTGATTCATGGTAAATTTCACTGCTTTCTAAGTGTTCCACTATGTTGACGTTGGTGTTCCCTTCTTGGGTTGTGGAAGAACTTCTCGACTTTTGATTGCCCATTTTGATAAAAATTACTTTATAAACTTGGGCCAGTCTACTGTTCGGGTTTCTCGGTTGCCCGGAGTGCGGCTTGCGACAAGCAATACGATACCCTTAGACACCGAGTATGGGTTATGAATTTGTTTTAGCGTTCATCGAACTGCTCCATGTACTTGCTGCGTAAGGAGTTCGATGTCCGAGTGAGGCATGGGAAAATGCTTGTTACTAATTGAAAACTGAAATGATTTTTGGAAATTGATGACATGTGAGTTGCGCATGTCACAACCATCCTGCATAAGCGACAGCCGTTCAAGTACGTCCGACTACAACTCTTCCTCGGCGGTTTCTGAAAGCACACTATATCGAAAAGTAGGACGAAAACGACTCCAGTTCAATGATCTTACGGAACAATCCAAAGCTAAAAGTTGTCAACGGCTAGCCCATGATCATCCCTAAGATAAGCTGCTCAGAGCAGCAGAAGCTGCTGCACGCAAACTTGAAAGCCCAGCAGTCACGAAGATTTTGAAATTGTTGAAAAATGGTGGTGAGTTCTGGGCGAAGAATACGTTGAATACGTCAGAGGTGTACCAGAAGATTGAACCATTGTCTTTGATGCTGAAAACCAGACTTGGATTGAGCAAATCAAAGTATCAAGGTTTAAAATCAGTTTTTGTTTTTTTTTTTTTTTCAATTTATCACTTATACTATGAAACAAATTTCTTAATTAAATAGTTTCTAGTATCTGTCGCACCTCAAATTGTCAGTAAATTTTAAGAGAGCTATTTATATGAATTTATTCAAGGTATCATCAAATTTATGAAACACGAATTCGGCATGAAACATCTGATATCTTGGGCGGATATGATTTCTAGCATTCCACCATTTTCTTCACCGAATTGGGCAGACGGTTATCTGTCGACCTCCGTTTCCGTTCGGGATTTAATAAAGAACGATGTCGAACGGGTCCTCGAACTGGATGACATAAGATCCAAGATATTTGAACTCTGTGCCGACTACAGAAACGTACCGACAGAAAATTATATGCTATTGCAACTGCTGAAGAAAACCGGTGAACCGATTTATCAGAATCCGAACCCGCAATCGGATTATTTCTGCCGCCCCCGCTCTCTATGTTGGACAAAAGAAACGGATTTCATTACCCGGAAAATGTTCGATGCATTTTTTTACGAAGTAGATCAAATCAAGGATGAACCCGTGGTGGTTACGGTTAAGAATATTGAGCTTCACATTACAGCGCAAGCCATTCGATGATCGACGGAAAAGTTGCAAATGCTATAGTTGGCAATAAAAATACGCATGCATATCCAGTGTGCTTGGACACTACGAGCGGAAAAATTGGACCTTCTTTCTTCCATGCCCGTTTGAATTCCGTTGAGTGGGCCATCCGCTCAGCAGCCAAAAAATCAGTACCAGGACATCCTGCCCTCACTCACCCGCAAGTGAAGTTGGAAGCCAAACGAATTGCAGACTGCCTTGAACAACATTTCAAAGTACAGGTTAACCGTCCGAAACCAGGAGGAAGTGGTAGTTCCAATAATGGCAACCTTGCCCGCCGTTAGCTTTCAGAGCCTGACATATTTGCCGATATTTTGAATGTTAGTAGGAATATGATGCAAAATTTGAGACTTATCAACAATTTGGCGCTTTTGTCACGGAAGCTGAAAATGCTGAAAAGGTGAAGTTGCTTTACGAACGATTGAAAAAAAAAAAAGTATTTTGGAGGAGTTCCCGTTCATTAAAGCATTACCACCTTCTTTGCACAAATACAAACATTTAGCACATTATATCGATCAATTGGTAAGGTAAACTACCTAAGCAATAAAAATCAAACTAATCATTTATTATTTTTCAGCCATACTCTATGAATTTTGTGGATGGGATGAGCAGGCTGGAGAGCGAATGCACAAGCGCCATAAATTTTGCAGGCCAAACCTTGCTAGAAAAATGTCTCCCGAGGCAAATTTATCAGATATGATGGCAACGGCATTAGCATGGTCCGATCCGAAGCTATCGTATCTAACATACCACAATGAAGGTTCGAAAGTAGCATGTGGTAGTAAGGATGTGAAATACATGGAGGAAGTGGCACAATATTATATGGATAGCGGACTACTTCATTGGCCAATCAAGATTATCCGGAGAATCAGGATATGGCCACTATAATCCAAAATATGTATTCCAAGTTAAATACGCTTTGATATCTTGATTCTGAACAACATAGAAAAAATCGGAAGGTTCTAGCACAATTTTTATAATATGGCCACTTTATCGGTCAATCCAGATTATCCGGTGAACCAGAATATGGCCACTACACTCCAAAATATAGTTTCCATATTAAATACGCTTTGATATCTTGATTCTGAACAACATCGAAAAAATCGCATTGACGCACAATTTTTATAATGTGGCCACTTTATCGGTCAATCCAGATTATCCGGTGAACCAGGATATGGCCACCATATTCCAAAATATGTATTCCAAGTTAAATACGCTTTGATCTCTTGATTCTGAACAACATAGAAAAAATCGCAAGGTTCTAGCACAATTTTTACAATGTGGCCACTTTATCGGTCGTTCCGGATCCTCCTTTAGGCCAGTAGAGTTTTCCTGAGGGCGTATATGGTGTCTTTACACCATATATACTTAGTACTATCAATTTCCAGTAATATACGTTAAGTAAAGTCTAAAATTATGTCGACAGATAGTGGCATTTCCTTTATTACCGGGAACTCGGGTTGATCCCTGCCCTCTATCTCGGTACGCAAAAGTCTCCGGCCAATGAGACCACCACCAATCGATTCAGGAAAGTGTTTCCTTTGAGAATATGTATAACATGTTGACTGAAACCGGCAGCCGAGATATTCAATTAAGTCGCGGTTTTGTCACTTTTTGCCCACTGTGCATTGCTTTGAAAGTGTTTTTTCACCGCGAAAAGTTTTTTTTCACCGCGAAAAGTTTTTTTTTGCAAGTAGTTTTTGTGCCTTAGGTGACTCGCGCATTTTGGAAGGAAGCAGCCGATCCTGGCGAAGCCTACGGTCGGTCTGTTCATCTTTAACCCGCTTCGCCAGGATCGAAATTCTTGCCGCATCATTGGCCATAGTTAGCAGCAAGAACGGTTAAACATAGTAGCAACCACACGGACTTAGGCGGGTAATATGACAGGTGGGCAGGAGCTCACGATCTCCCAGTGTTGGTGAGTTCTTGGTCGTTAATGTTCACGGAAAGTTCACTATTTTACCATACAGAAAATCAAAACAAAAAATTTAATGGGCGGATTAGAACAGTTTTTTATCTGTTTCATACGACCGGAAGGTGTATGCTGGTCACAAATGCCGTGCTAAACTGATTTCCTACTCAATTCATCAACCTTTGATGTGAATTTCGCTAATAAACACGAGTAACATTTCTTATAACAAAACTTGCCATACCAAAATGGGCATAGTTCATTTTAGTAAACAAACTAGCACTTCTTCCTTTCTATTTCCCGCCTAGCACACGGACGGTGTGTAACTGGAAACAATAACCAGCAGAAAGCAGTGAGCCACCGCACGGACGGTGTGTATACGACCGGCATCTATTGTTGCAAATCAGCAACAAAATATGCAGTAGAAACGGTAAGGGCAAAGTAGCACGTATCTCTTTTCTTTTCCTTTATTTATATATGATGCAAAATTTGAGACTTATCAACAATTTGGCGCTTTTGTCACGGAAGCTGAAAATGCTGAAAAGGTGAAGTTGCTTTACGAACGATTGAAAAAAAAAAAGTATTTTGGAGGAGTTCCCGTTCATTAAAGCATTACCACCTTCTTTGCACAAATACAAACATTTAGCACATTATATCGATCAATTGGTAAGGTAAACTACCTAAGCAATAAAAATCAAACTAATCATTTATTATTTTTCAGCCATACTCTATGAATTTTGTGGATGGGATGAGCAGGCTGGAGAGCGAATGCACAAGCGCCATAAATTTTGCAGGCCAAACCTTGCTAGAAAAATGTCTCCCGAGGCAAATTTATCAGATATGATGGCAACGGCATTAGCATGGTCCGATCCGAAGCTATCGTATCTAACATACCACAATGAAGGTTCGAAAGTAGCATGTGGTAGTAAGGATGTGAAATACATGGAGGAAGTGGCACAATATTATATGGATAGCGGACTACTTCATTGGCCAATCAAGATTATCCGGAGAATCAGGATATGGCCACTATAATCCAAAATATGTATTCCAAGTTAAATACGCTTTGATATCTTGATTCTGAACAACATAGAAAAAATCGGAAGGTTCTAGCACAATTTTTATAATATGGCCACTTTATCGGTCAATCCAGATTATCCGGTGAACCAGAATATGGCCACTACACTCCAAAATATAGTTTCCATATTAAATACGCTTTGATATCTTGATTCTGAACAACATCGAAAAAATCGCATTGACGCACAATTTTTATAATGTGGCCACTTTATCGGTCAATCCAGATTATCCGGTGAACCAGGATATGGCCACCATATTCCAAAATATGTATTCCAAGTTAAATACGCTTTGATCTCTTGATTCTGAACAACATAGAAAAAATCGCAAGGTTCTAGCACAATTTTTACAATGTGGCCACTTTATCGGTCGTTCCGGATCCTCCTTTAGGCCAGTAGAGTTTTCCTGAGGGCGTATATGGTGTCTTTACACCATATATACTTAGTACTATCAATTTCCAGTAATATACGTTAAGTAAAGTCTAAAATTATGTCGACAGATAGTGGCATTTCCTTTATTACCGGGAACTCGGGTTGATCCCTGCCCTCTATCTCGGTACGCAAAAGTCTCCGGCCAATGAGACCACCACCAATCGATTCAGGAAAGTGTTTCCTTTGAGAATATGTATAACATGTTGACTGAAACCGGCAGCCGAGATATTCAATTAAGTCGCGGTTTTGTCACTTTTTGCCCACTGTGCATTGCTTTGAAAGTGTTTTTTCACCGCGAAAAGTTTTTTTTCACCGCGAAAAGTTTTTTTTTGCAAGTAGTTTTTGTGCCTTAGGTGACTCGCGCATTTTGGAAGGAAGCAGCCGATCCTGGCGAAGCCTACGGTCGGTCTGTTCATCTTTAACCCGCTTCGCCAGGATCGAAATTCTTGCCGCATCATTGGCCATAGTTAGCAGCAAGAACGGTTAAACATAGTAGCAACCACACGGACTTAGGCGGGTAATATGACAGGTGGGCAGGAGCTCACGATCTCCCAGTGTTGGTGAGTTCTTGGTCGTTAATGTTCACGGAAAGTTCACTATTTTACCATACAGAAAATCAAAACAAAAAATTTAATGGGCGGATTAGAACAGTTTTTTATCTGTTTCATACGACCGGAAGGTGTATGCTGGTCACAAATGCCGTGCTAAACTGATTTCCTACTCAATTCATCAACCTTTGATGTGAATTTCGCTAATAAACACGAGTAACATTTCTTATAACAAAACTTGCCATACCAAAATGGGCATAGTTCATTTTAGTAAACAAACTAGCACTTCTTCCTTTCTATTTCCCGCCTAGCACACGGACGGTGTGTAACTGGAAACAATAACCAGCAGAAAGCAGTGAGCCACCGCACGGACGGTGTGTATACGACCGGCATCTATTGTTGCAAATCAGCAACAAAATATGCAGTAGAAACGGTAAGGGCAAAGTAGCACGTATCTCTTTTCTTTTCCTTTATTTAACGCCGGTCTCTGTTCCGCAATCTAGTGCCAATCACCGACGGACATCGATTGCCATCCATTGACGGCAATCGAATGTGCAGGAAGGCAGCTTCCACACCTGCGTAGGATATCGCACCCATTCAACACACATGGGCCGGGACCAACGGCTTTACTTCCCTTCCGAAGGAAGACGTGACCAGAGATTTTTATGCCTCAGAAAAATCCCACCGACCTCGGCTGGGATTGAACCCAGACCCATCGGGGTGTTAGAAAGCAGTCACGCTTACCACTACACCACCGGCGCCGGCTTAGCAGCACGTATCTGTTTTGTTTTATATTCTCACTTCTCTGACGGTTTGCTTGTGAATCGTCTCTTTCTCCCCCAGTGGAATCGTTCCACATAGGGTGGTTCGTCAATGGAAAAAAGTTAAAAAAAAATACTTCTTAGCGAAAGTTTTCAATTTCGTATGGATGATGCACATGGGGGCGTTAAGCCTGTCAATGATAAAGTTAGAAAGCTTCATTACCAGGCGTCTTCTGCCTCGCCTTGGGTTGTCTACTTTCGGCAGAAAGAGAAAGCCCTAAACTTCTTAGGGATTAAAAGAACATTGACGCGTCGTTTCCTGAGGACCGAATTTCATTAGGTCAATCGGAACAAACTGCGTATAACCATAGAGGTAACTCTAAGACTAGAAGGTCCCGAAATAATGTGCTCAACTTTTTGGCTCAGCTCTGGTACTCTCTTCGGTCCCAAGCTAATCGATTCACCCCTCGAAACATAGGAAAAACCAATAACCCCTCATTTTATCTGTCAAACTTTCATATCGAATCAAAACAAACATTGCGTAGTACTAGAATTTCGACTAGAATGGGATACGTTAATCGTTTGCTTGGGACCAATAGGCTAATCAAGTAGTGAGCCAATTTAAAATCGTTAGTTTCGTATTGATTGTTGGTATAACTGCGCCCACATATAAAGTCGCAAATGAGATTGCTGACGACGAGGGTTACAATGAAGAGTCTACATCCCATCTATTGTGCTCTAACTCACTATCATTAGATTGTCTGTGGAAGATTACCAATGAACCCCATGATAGTGATCACTTACCAATTATTAGTTCAATCAAAAGAGGTCGTCTAAAAACAGATCAGGGCAATTCTCTACAGATCGACGAATTTTTTTAATTTTTTTTTTGATTTGTCGGCTCCGATTTTGATGAAAATTTGCACAGTTGTTCTTTTTTACTAAAGATGCCAATTTGTGTTATCAGTTCTTCAAATTGAATCACGACTATTTTTCTAACAGGGCCTGTGTAAAAATAGGACTAATGAGTTAAAAAATATATATTGCTGAAACGGTTTGTTGGATTGATTTGGTGTCTTCAGCAAAGTTGTTGATATTATTTTGGCAATAATGTTAAAAATATACACTGTAAAAAAATCGTTTGTTTCAATGAAAAAAATAAATATATTTGTTATTAAAAAAGTTAATTTCTCAAAAAGCGCATTTTTGAAAATTTTCATTTTAAGCCTCATTGAAGCTCATAATGTTTGCTACTAACTGGCAAAGAAGTTATGATTTTTTGAAAATTTCACGATTTTTACATTTTCATTAAAAACACATGTTTTTCAACCGTGTATATTTTTTCAAGAATCGCATTTTAATTTTGCACAACTTTCCCCAAGACACCATAGCAATCAAGCAAGCCGTTTTTGCAATATAAGTATGTTTATTTCATTAGTGTTTTTCTACACAGGCCCTACTGAAAAGTTAGGATTCATTACATCTGATACCATGAAAAGGTATCGTTACTAACAAAACTAAAAAAATTATTTGATGAATATTGAGCTAGAACTAAATAAAAGTGATATCATCTGTCTGTACCTAAGGTAGAAATTGTACCTATCGATCTGATACTTAAATGAGACTTTACCGCATACATCTTAAAACGTTATCATAGGAAATAAGTGTAACACCATTTGGTTAGAAGGTTAGCATAACCTGTTGTATTTCAATGAAATAATTTTTAAAGATTATTATTTTTATTTATTTTTTAATACAGGAAGCAACATGAGTGAACGAGCATGTTTTATCAGGTGCATTCGGCCGTTCGAGGAAGTCTAGTGCTCGAAAGAGCTGCGGAATATTTCGAATATTACCATCCAGAAATTAAAATCGATTGGATATTCTGAACCATCAGGATTGAATACTGGTTTTCGCATTTGCACGTCCTGCCGTCTTCGTGTTGATAAACAAGCTTTTTTCATCTCAAACGAGGAACAGCATGTTGCCGGAAGCTCAAAGATGCCAACTACAGTGATAGTACCTGTCGTACCGAGCTATTAAAGCCTTACAACTGTACCACCAATGTCATCAGTTACTTCAGTTCAATCGTACCAAGAATTCACTCAACCAGTCAACATCGAGATATTCAACCGAGGCATTGCAGGAATCCAGGTATCACCGATAGACGTGGGAAAACTTAACTACATCCACTACCCCGAAAAGAAGCACCGTGAAATCAACGAAGGTATTAGAAAGAATCTTTTCAACTTCGAGCCCGAGGCTGACGAAGTGAATGAACTCAAAGAAGTTTTAGAAAACATGAAGGAAAAGTTTTCCACTGAAAGAAGTGAAAAATTATTAATTTTATCGTTATTGCCTTATTCATGGCCAACACAAAAAGTTATGGATCAATTTAATGCTAGTAGATATATTGCAACAGAGGCTAAGTTGATAAAGGAAGGTCATTCGTCAAAAACCACAAAATATGGCACAGCCTTAAGTAATGAAACAAAATTGGCAGTCATAATTTTTTTTGAAGATGATGATATAAGCCGGGCAATGCCTGGTCAAATGTGTCTGTGCAGAAAGACGGAAAACGTGGCTTGTCGTTTCAAAATAGATTACTAATGATGACTTTGAGAGAAGCTTATAAACGATTCAATGAAATTCACTGCAATGTAAAAATTGGATTCTCTTCATTTGCAAAACTCCGCCCTAAGCAATGCAAACTTTTAACCAGCTCTGGAACCCACAATGTTTGCGTGTGCACAACGCATGAAAACATCAATCTAATTTTACACAGTTTGAAAAAACGTAACCATTTAAATGATGTAAAAACGTTCACTGACAGCCTACTTTGTGAAAACAAGACAACATATTGCTATCTGCGGTGTTGTGAAGATTGTCCAGACTCTTCCGCATTAGAAAACATTTTATTAAAACAATTAGAGGAAAAATGCATTTATCAGCTTTCATTTGAACAGTGGGTTACCACGGATAGATGTGATTTAGAAACTATTGTAAAGCCTGCAGACGAGTTTGTTTCATTTTTCTGCTTGAAATTGACAAGTTTGATACCACAAGATTTCATAAAAACACAGCAATCTAATTTTTTGAAAACTACACGAAATAATTAGCAAGAAGGTGAATTTTTAGTTACTTGCGATTTTTCCGAAAACTACAGCTTTGTGTTACAGGATGAAGTTCAGTCTCATCACTGGAATGTCCAACAAGCTACCATTCATCCATTTGTTATATATTTTAGAGAAAATATGCAAGTTAAACATTTAAGTTTTATTATAATTTCTGAAGAGTTAAGGCATGACTCAATGGTGGGCGTTGGCCAAATTTGGATTTTTCAGATATAATCCTAAATAGGACCTAGATTATTTAATACTCTAGTAACCTCAAGTCCGTGCTCTGTCACAATGTTTCATTGTGATTAATCAACACTCAAAGGGGTAAAATATCAAATTTGGGGTGAATTTGAAAGAAAGGGAACTTGGAGTGTAGAGCGTACTGCCCACTGGACGATTCTGAAGCCTGGCCAAGTGAGTGGGGTATGGGTTTATTTGATTGAACGTCATTTCCAATGTATATATTGATACATACAAACCATTGGCATTTGAGATAAGACAGAGATAGGATGCGGAGGGCCCGCTTAGGGGAAGCGTAACCCATGTTATGGTTTCCATTTATTAAATAGTTCAGATAGGCTGGAAATGACATGTTCATAGTGAGAAAATGTACCATATGGGGCCCGTTCACTGATCAAAATCAGATTCACATCGTCAGACCCTGCCCAAGAATAAGGGGATTGACGATGACTTGTCAAGTTTTATTTTGAATTTGCGTTTTGCATTTAATACTCTAGTAAATCTCGCGTCCGTGCTCATTCACAACAGTGTGAGGTGTCAATACTCACTGGGTCATATGTCTTAGACCAGTTCCAGATTAGTTTGCTATTAATATCTTCTGCATCGCAGTTCGCGATAGATTCCTAAATATGGGTTCTCTTTTCCGATCATAATAGTGTGAGGGAAGGGGGTGAGTTCTGGATCAACAGTGGAGGGGGGGCCATCGGTTTTTGTGGGCAGACCGTCCAAAGCCCATTCCTCACAGATCGGAGGCTGCTCACGCAGACCAACACCATCTTCGTTTAGGTGGAAGTTTTCCCTATCCGATGATGGTGTTGGTTTGCGTGGGTGGCCTTCGCTTTGTGAGTGGGGGCTTTGGAGCGGTTTGTTTACAAAAGGCTGATGGGCCCTTTTCTATTGTTGATCCAGAGTTAAACGTTGCGATATGAGAGCGAATAGAGGCAAATAAATACACGGCGAGTGGGAGCGACTCAGGTTTGAGTTTGGTTCACTCATAGTCGCCGGGAGTGCGGGAGCTCGGCGATGGGTTGATTTGCCTCATGTTTTCCCAGGTTTTTCCATTATTTTCCAGGGAAAAATTCCCGAATTTGAGAAAAGTAAACATTGGATTCACTCAGTCTATTGGTACTACTCCGAGACTGAATAAAATTTTCGTCAATTTCCTCATTTTCCGGCATATTTTTTAGGTTTTCCACAGGAAACCATGAGACAAATTTTACTCATCGCTGAGTTCCTGCACTTTTTGCGGTTGTGAGTGAGCTGGACTCAAATTTGAGTCGTTCTCATTCGCCGTGTAGGGAAGACAACACCATGACCCAAATAAGTAACCAATGCATGCGGCTCACACACTATTTCTTTCTTTCTTCTTATCATGTACTAATATTAACTGCCTGAGGACAAATGGGAACACGACCAGAAGATCAATAGGAGAAAAAGAAAATTCGAACAAGAAAAGAAGAATTAAACTTGCACCGGCAAGAGGAAGCAGGCAGAAAGGATCATGCCGGTTGGAGACAGCCAATGTATACTGGACGAAGCTTGTATCTAGGAAAAGTCGTATGTGCAGGAAACCGTAAGTAGGATAAGAATCGTAAAAGGTGTGTGCTTGCTTGATAAGATCCTAACTTTACTTTAAATACACGGTAGGAATCGAATATCCATTTATGATTAAGGTTTTGCCCATTTTTCAGTGGGAGTGGCAATACTCATTGATGAGTGATTTATCGTACCCATTTATTAGTAACTGTTAGCAGCTAATGATTAATTGATTTACCTATTTTAGAATTACCTATACTTCACATCAGAACCTCATTTCCTTCAATTACTACTCCGTCGCAGCACACACCTTATATGGATCGCTAACCTTTATTTAGTTTCAGCATTTTCGACATTATAATCAAAAGGTGAGTTTTAAAAGTATAATTACCATGCATATAGATAAGTTAATGTACCAGAACCTGGACGGACACGAGCCTACCCAGGGGAGGACCCGGATACGACCACCCATGTGTGTCTAGAGTATCGCACGAGCTGACGAGTGCAACGGGAAGGACAGTAGGTGTATAGACTAGGGGGTTGGTCCCTAGATAAGCCTTCTTAGCGGAAGGCACAGCCTATGCACTGAACAATTACAATTACAATTACAAATTTCTGAAGAGTTAAGGCATGACTCAATGGCTGTTAACTTATTTATTTCTAAAATGATAAGCTTTTTACGTATTAACCAAAGTAAAAATATCAACAAGATTTATTTTATGTCCGATGGAACCGCGTCACAGTACAAGAACCGGAAAATTTTTGCTAGCCTTTGTAAATTTAAATCAAAGTATGGAATTGAAGCCGAATGGCATTTCTTTGCAACATCACATGGGAAAGGTCCTTGTGACGCTATTGGAGGTACCGTAAAACGGGGTATCTTTGATAATGCGGGTAACTTTGATAGTATAATGTAAAGATTAAATTTAGTCGCTGCGCTTTTTTCAAACTAGAAACATTGGTTCGATATTGTAGCTTAGGGTATTTCCGTTGATATCGTATACAGTTTTTATATAGTATGTGTTATATATTTTACAAACATATTAAAAAACAATTTCCGTTTTTTCGCCTGTTTGAAAAAGCACTCAAACCATCACTTATGAAATGTATTTTCTATATAGCCATCACAAATTCAATGTGGTATTCTTATTACTTATGATATTTTCTGATTATATACTCATTCAAAGTTTCATATTTAAAGAACTAAATTGTTTGAGTTTCACTCATTTTTTTCTACATCCATCGAGCATTATCAAAGTAACCCCAAATCAAAAAAACTGAAGTTAGGTCACAAAACTAAAAAAATAGTGCAAATGCTTTAATTTTCGTTAAACATATTACTAACGAATTGACTCTTAGATCCTCAGTACTTATTTTAAAAAATATAAAATTTGAAAAACATTCATTGCCGTAAAAATTATTTAGAATATAGGGGAATTTACGTATTCTCGTCAATCTAAGCAGCGTCCGCACTTCTATTAGCATTTTTTCAGCGTCACGCACATATATGACGTGTCTGTTTGTTAAAATTCATCTGCTGCTTGCTTCTCTATCCATTCCAATCGACAGAATTTTTCAAAACGGGTTGAAAGCGTTTTTACAACGCTCCAAACTTCTCAGGTGAGTGTGACTATTGTCGGCAGCCTCTTTTTCTTCGGCAACCTTCCCATTAGAACTGCATGTTAACCAGCTGTTCTATTATCGGCAACTCGAAATCAGCCCCTTTTTGCAGTGCGTATGCTTCATTTGAAGATAAATCTGGCATAATAGGATTGCTCGGTCGTACAAATATAATCAGATTGAGGCTGAAAGACTAAAGAATCGTTTGGATACATTCAGGGAAGTGTGTTGATGGGAAATCATAGTGAAATTATCGTTTAAATTGTGGTTGCCGAAAACAGTCAATGGGTGCCGAAGCCGACATTTACCCTACTTTAAAAAACTATCAATGTTACCCCGTTTTACGGTACAATAAAACGCATTGCTACTAGAGCAAGTTTGGCCAAAGAACGTGAACATCCAATAAAAAATGCAAGAGAGCTTTATAATTGGGCAAATAATCGAAAAGAAGAAGAATTAACAAAATTATCATGTAGTTTTGCCACAACAGAGGAATACGAAGGTATGGCTTCACACCTCAACGAGCAATATAATAATGCAAAAATAATTCAAGAAACTCAAAAGTTTCATTCTTTCATTCCTGTTTCAGAAAATAAAATTAAAGTCAAACGTTACTCAAACTGTAATGATAATGATGCCAAAATATTCGATATATTTAAGAAGTGATGTAAATAAAAATAGAAAGTAAGTGTATTACAATGAAAATAAATTATGTATCATCTGTCCATAAGGTTTCCGAATAAAAAAAAGTAAAAAAGAGCAGACAAATGTATTTTGTGGATTTAAGTTGAAATTTTAAAATGAAAAAGTAGTCGGGATTCGCTATTACAAATTGTAATAGCGAACCCCGACTACTTTTCCAATAGGGCCTGTGTAGAAAAGCGCTTATAAAATAAACATTTTAATACATTGCAAAAACGGCTTGCTTGATTGCTATGGTGTGTTCGGAAAAGTTGTGCAAAATTAAAATGCGATTCTTGAAAAAATATACACGGTTAAAAAACATGTGATTTAATGAAAATGTAAAAATCGTGCAATTTTCAAAAAACCATAACTTTTTTGTTTTTGAGTTTACCATCACCAAACTTTGCCAGTTAGTAGCAAACATTATGAGCTTCAACGAGGCTTAAAATGCACTTTTTGAGAAATTAACTTTTTTAATAATAAATATTTTTTTTTTTTCATTGATACAAACGAAATTTTTTACAGTGTATATTTTTTACACAATTGCCAAAATAATATCTACAACTTTGCTCAAGACACCAAATCAATCGAACAAAGCGTTTCGGCAATATATATTTTTAAACTCATTAGTACTATTTTTACACAGGCCCTTTTCAAAAAGTAGTCGTGATTCAATATGAAAAACTGAGAGCACAAAATGGCGCCTTTACTAAAAAGGAACAACTGTGCAAAGTTTTAGCGTAATTGGAAATGATCGGTCAGGATCGATTTGCGAACCTTCGTGAAATGCCTCATCAGAGTCAATTCAAGTTCCTTTTGACCTCACGAGGAACATTGATTGGCAAAAATTTGTATCGGCGGTAACTCTTGGTATTGATTCTACCGATCCTCTACCACCATTGGACGAGTATCGTTTCTTTACCGAACTGATCTACAGAAGCGCATTAGAAGCGACGACGTGTTCCAAGTGCATCCTTCAAAAGAAGACCCGCCACCCCTGGATGGGATGACGAATGCACAAAGTTATATCTTGAGAAATCCGATGCCTTTAAAAATTATCGTAGGCCTGAAAGATCTGAGCTTCTTGAAAAGTATCAAAAGCTTGAAAAAAAGCTTAAAAACTTACTAAGAGCAAAGAAACGAAATTACTGGCGTACTTTATCGAGGGACTTTCTAGAGAAACCTCTATGACAACGCTTTGGAAAAAGGCTCGCTATATGCGTAATCGCTCATTTTCCAATGAGAGGGAAGAATACTCCTCCCAATGGATATTCGACTTCGCTAAAAAGGTTTGTCCAGACTCTGTACCAGCACAACCAACTTTACGGGATATAGCCCGAAGTAACGGCTCGCTGGATCAACCATTCACAATACTGGAATTTTTAATGGCATTTCTTTCATCTCTGCTCCGGGAAGCGATATGATCAAATTCGACCTTCTAAAAAACCTCCCCGATATCGCTAAAAGACGATTACTTAACCTATATCATTCATTTATGAAATTCAATATAGTTCCACCAGCATGGAGACAGGTTAAAGTAATAGCTATTCAAAAGCCTAGAAAACCAGCGTCTGATCACAATTCTTACGGTCCGATCTCTATGTTATCATGCCTGAGGAAATTATGAAAAATGATCCTATCAAGACTTGACCTTTGGGTCAAATACGCAGTTTGGTTTCCGAAAGAGTAAAGGAACAAACGATTGTCTAGCGATGCTTTCATCTGATATTCAACTGGCCTTTGCACACAAGGAGCAATTGGCTTCAGTATTTTTGGATATTAAGGGCGCATTTGATTCAGTTTCCATAGACATACTGTCAGACAGCCTGCACAGTAGTGGATTACCCGGTATTTTAAATAATTTCTAGTATAATTTGCTGTCAGAAAACAAATGACCTTCAATCTAGGTCAACTGACAACTTCTAGAATTAGCTACATAGCCATACCCCAAGGTTCATGTTTAAGTCCCTTACTTTATAATTTCTATGTCAAAGATATTGATAACTGCTTAGATAATCGATGCACGCTTAGACAACTTGCCGAGGTTTCCTTGAGAGGTCCACGTGGGGAAATCTTGCAAAGACCATTGCAAAATTCCCTAAATATGTCTTTATGGGCAAGAAATTTAGGGATCGAGTTTTCACCGCAAAAAACTGAATTGGTAGTGTTTACAACAGGCCAGTGGCAAGGCCTATACCTACAGCAGCGTTTGACAGTAAAGGGTGATACGGTCAAAATTTGGTCAAGGGAGAACGCGTGTAAATCGGTGAAATCGTTTATTTAAAAAATCAAATTAAATTTCTTTTTCAAGTTCAATTAGTATAAAATTCAGGAAAAATATTCAGTTAGGCTTCCGCTTTTCCAAATCCGAATTGCCGGGCCTTACGCTTGACCCCTGCCATCAGATTTTGTACAGCCACCTTGTCCACCTTCTTCGCCGCAGAAAGCCAGTTTGCCTTGAACTGCTGCTCGCCCTTAGCAGTTTTTTTGGTCTTCTTTAGGTTCCGCTTGACAATAGCCCAGTATTTCTCAATTGGGCGGAGCTCTGGCGTGTTGGGAGGGTTCTTGTCCTTGGGAACCACCTGCACGTTGTTGGCGGCGTACCACTCCATGGCCTTTTTACCGTAATGGCAAGATGCCAAATCCGGCCAAAACAGTACGGAACAACCGTGTTTCTTCAGGAAAGGCAGCAGACGTTTATTCAAACACTCTTTCACGTAAATTGCTTGGTTGACAGTCCCGGAAGCTATGAAAATGCTGCTTTTGAAGCCACAGGTACAGATGGCTTGCCAAACCAGATATTTCTTTGCGAACTTTGACAGTTTCATGTGCTTGAAAACATCTGCTACCTTTCCCCTTCCTTTTGCCGTATAAAACTCCTGTCCCGGAAGCTGCTTGTAATCGGCTTTGACGTAGGTTTCGTCGTCCATTACCACACAGTCAAACTTCGTCAGCATCGTCGTGTACAGCCTCCGGGATCGCGCTTTGGCCGTCGTATTTTGTTTATCATCGCGATTTGGAGTCACTACCTTCTTGTAAGTCGATAGTCCGGCTCGTTTTTTGGCTCGATGCACGGTTGTAGACGATACACCCAGCTTATTTGCGGCATCTCGGAGAGAGAGGTTAGGGTTTCGCTTGAAACTACCGGCAACTCTCTTTGTCGTCTCAGCGGCTTACGGTTTTCGATTTCCCCCCGATCCAGACTTCCTGGCTGTCGACAAACGTTCCCCAAACACTTTAATTACATTTGTAACGGTTGATTTGGCAACTTTTAGCGATTTTGCCAACTTTGCGTGCGAGTAGCTCGGATTTTCGCGATGCGCGAGCAAAATTTTGATACGCTGCTCTTCTTGCTTGGACGGCATTTTGACAACTGAAGAGTGAATTCCAAAATCAAAATAGGAGCAACATTCTACACACACACACCTTCAAAATGAGGGGTGTTCAGGTTTTTTAAATGTAAAATTGAAAGAAATACGTCAAGTTGATATTGACCAAATTTTGACCGTATCACCCTTTAGGCAGCATGTCCCGGGCTCAAATCATTTATTTTGCTCCACTTTCTACGATCAATTTCCGGGACATGAAGGGGTGCTCACCCGGAAGACCTAATTAAACTGTATATAACGACTATTCTTTCAGTTCTTGAGTATGCCTGCTCAGATTCCTCTCAGCAAGAAAAACCACCTAATTAAATTGGAACGCATTCAATATCGTTGTTTACATATTGCCCTTGGCTGTATGCATTCAACACACAATATGAGCCTAGAGGTTCTAGCGGGAGTAAAACCCCTACATAACCGTTTCTGGGAGCTCTCATTAAGAATATTGATTAAATGTAGTATCAGTAACAACCTTGTGATTGAAAACTTCGAAGAAATGCTCGAATTGAGCATCCAGTCTATGTCATCGGTTATAAACCTTCCGTGCTATAACCCCCCTCGTGCATGCTTTACTAACTACAGTTCCCCCATTGACTATGATCTCTCCATGAAACAGGCTATTCAAGGAGTTCCAGATCAACTTCGACCTATCTCAATTACTCGTATTTTTGCTGAAAAGTACCAACAAGTCAATTGCAATAGAAGATTTTTTACTGATGGATCACGCATTGATGGATCCACTGGTTTCGGCGTCTTCAATGAATACTCAATCGCCTTTCGGAAACTTCAGGAACCTTGTTATGTTTATGTTGCTGAGCTAGCAGCAATCAACTTCGCATTGGGGATGATTTCCGACATGCCGATAGACCATTACTTTATCTTCTCGGATAGTCTCAGCTCAATTGAGGCTATTCTGTCGATGAAACAAGGTAGGCACTCATCTTATTTCCTTTCAAAGGTAAGGGAGCATATGAGTTTGCTGGTCGAAATATCATATATGATTACCTTTGTATGCACAGCAAAAAAAAATTTTAATATTACATCCTAGAGAATGCACTTCAATGATGGCGAAAATATCATGTAATTTTTATGACCACAATAATAAACAAATGCAGTAAAAGCTGCGTAATGTCAGTTCATGCACTGTATTAATGATAATGTTGTCCTTTTTGGAAAGTAATATTACACCATATTTTCGACACGATTGCAGTGCATCCACTTTGATGTGATATTAAAATTAGTTTTTTGCTGTGTGGGTCCCCTCACATTGCCCAATCCCAGACAATGAGAAGGCAGACTCTCTCGCAAAGGTGGGCGCACAACAAGGCGAGATTTATGATAGAAGAATTTCAAATGATGATTTTTTCCCATTAGTACGTCAGAGTTCTCTTTTAAGTTGGCAAAACGATTGGACAAGTAATTCTCTTGGGCGGTGGTTACATTCCATTATTCCAAATGTTTCTTCGAGAGCGTGGTTCAAAGGTCTGGACGGAAGTCGGGGATTCATTCGCGTGATGTCAAGACTTATGTCCAACCACTATTCGCTAGACGCACATCTCTACAGAATAAACCTAGTTGACAGCAATATATGTAGGTGCAGAACCGGTTATGGTGACATCAATCACGCAGTTTGGTATTAGCCGGGTAATGACGCCTCCAGAGCACGACTGTTGGATACCCTTGTGGCCCGAGGTAGACAACCCTTCCGTGAAGTAAGAGATGTGATCTTCCCTACATGCAGGCGATCTACGAATTCATTTTGTTTGTCTGATGTTAGAGTTTGATGTGATCATCCCCTCCTTTCCAAACAATTTCCAGAAATTGTGTCCCAGTCTTATTATCCTTCTGTTTCTGTGCTACTTGCCCCTGCCCAGCCAGGATTTCATCAACCCTCCGAGAGTTCTGAAGGAGGCTTCAGAAACCAGTTTCCTACCTAGCTCCTTCCAATCGAAATTTTTACCCATTAACATCGAGCCCGCCACGAGTAATTGGTACCCAATACTAACCTAGAACTACTGCTGTTTAAAATGTAAATTCAAGCATTACTAATTTTTGGCTCCGCAAAGTGTCACACACGAACGAGCCTAGTAAATAAACGAACTAGTTAAAAAAAAGGTGGTGGAAGGATTGTAATCGTGACGATAGTTAAATCGAACAAAAATTAAACCATTTTAGGTGGTAGGGGAAATGGCTCTAATTGGCCTATGGATCTAAGATTGGGCCAATCGCTAAAAATCTGCTATTCATCAATTTTATCTAGTTGAACGCGTCATTGGGACGGTACTCGTGGATATTTTTGGTCGCTGTTGAAAATTTAGTCGATTGCTGGGCCCAAAATTGTATGGGCCCAAATTAGGGGCATTTAGGCCGACATTACATCCATTTCCCCTAATTCATCAATGTGATCCTGAATGCAATATTGTTGCGTTGTTCACGATGGAAATGGATACAACTAATGAGTTAACGACAGACAATATACTTTTCAAAAGATTTTTTACGGGTAGTATGCCAATTTGGCAAATGCATTGCAAGTATGCGTTAAAAAGTGCAAGTTGATCGATATTCATTATAAATATTTCTTTCTATTCCACATAAAACTGAAAGCAGCAACTGCGAAGATAAAAAATATTCATTTTGCGTAAATAAAAACATCGTGGAAAGGCTTGAACATTTCCGTGATAATTTATTAACTAGAGAAAGTTCTGAAGAGGCTAAGTTGATAGTTCTGCTAGAGTACGGCAGTGTGAACATTGAATAGAAGTTGAAATTAAGCTACAAAATAAATATAAACAAAATATTTTAAAAAGATATGCAATTTGAGTAAACATCTCAAAAAGGCGAAAATTTCTTAAAATATGCAATAAGTGAATTTTAACCTACGAGTATCTCGAAAAAAACAACTTTGGGTAAATTAAGCATTACGAGCTTTTTTGGTGTAAATTTAATGTGTTTTAATAGGGTAGAGAACTACTTCGGCCTATCGACTACTTGGGCCTATCGAGCAGAAAACTTCAAATAAATCCATGATTTCAGTAGGATACTTTAGTTAATAAGCTGCCCAACGAAGTCAATGAGAACGCGTGATATGAAGGTTTGCACCCATTATTCCCAAAAAAACAAAAGAAGCGCTCCGAGCGAATCATGTTTTATCTTCATCTGATAGGCCGAAGTGAATTCATTGGCGTTTCAATGCGTTAGGCCGAGTTTACAATCCGTAGGCCGAGTTTGGCGTCAAGAAGCAGTGTTAGACTTTTGAAAATATCTCAACGATTGGTTTCTCTTTATCAAATCTTTCGGTACGTACGGAAAGGTAAATAAATTTGAAAGCCATCAGTAATAATAACATTCCGTTTGGTGCTAAACTGCGCTAAATTAAGAAGGAGTAAGTGCGGGTTGTGCTTCATAGGCCGAAAATGGGGTAGTTAACCCTATTAACACTATTTTAAAGATATTCGATAACTGTAGGTGGTATTTTGGAAAATACTTATTTTTTCAATAATTCATAACTTTTTTGTTTATGATTTGCCAAGCAAATGCACAGTGTCAGTAGGTATTAATTTATCTAAACTACAAAATAAATATAAAAAAAAATTATTTAACAAAACATATGCAATTTGAGTATTTTTAATTTTTTTTTGATAATTTTGATTTTTTTGTAAAAAAAAACTATATTTTTTTACAGTGTATATTTTTTCTTGGAAGGCACAATATTTGTCCGCAACTTCTTCTAAGACACTATCTCGATCAAACAAATCGTTCACAGATATATGTTTTTCTATTGATGCGTATCATTTTTGCATAAGCCCTTTTCAAGTGTTATTCGTGTACAATACTAGGGAACCAAACATGTAAAATGGCATGTTGGACAATAACAAACAACTGTGCAAAGTTTCAACATAATCTTAGAAGGTCGATCAAAAAATTAAAAAAAAAATCGCTATTTGAAATGGAACTACTGATGTAGTGAATAGTCTCGCAATGTCAAAGGAGCTTATAAAATAAATACCAAGCATGATATTGTGTTCCAACATCACGTGTGATATTGAAAGCGTATGAGAGCGAAAAATGTCATTTGATTGATGATTTTGCCAACACTGATTCCGGTAAATGACGTAATACCATTTTATCAAGCATGATATTGTGTTCCAACATAATGTCATTTGATTGATGATTTTGCCAACACTGATTCCGGTAAATGACGTAATATCATTTTATGCATCATGTTTATCGATGTTTATTCAACTGATAAATGTTCAAGAACTAACTTGTAGAAGAAATTAGAACTACAGTCATACCTCGATATAACATAACTTCCACCTCGATATAACGTAACTTGTTTTTTAAGTCTAAAAATTGAAAAATATCAACTCACAATCGATTATTAACGTTACAAATCCATTTTAAATTATTTTATATATAGTATTATTAAATTTTTCATATAACGCAAGGTTGAATAGCCAACTCAATGACTGATGGTTTGTTTTCTTTGTATTCTTTTTGCCTAGTACTACACTATGTTTGTTTTGATTCACTATGATAGTTTGACAGACAACATGAGGGGTTCGTGGAATTTCCTATGTTTCGAGGGGTGCATCGATTAGCTTGGGACCGAAGATAGTACCAGAGCTGAGCTGAGCTGAGAGTTGAGCACGTTTCTTCGGGACCTTCTGGTCGTAGTGTTACCTCTATGCTCGTAGGTAGTTAAACAAGGACCGACGCATTTGTGAGCAAATGCCTCCAATGAACCAGAAGTAGTAGTAACATTACGTTTATTTCCATTGACTATGCTTTTGACGTATGGCTGTCTTTCTTTACTATATTGGGAATCACATTACGAAATAGGAAATGTGCAAATGGGAGGCATGTAACGAAAAGTGTATAAATTGAGAAATAAACCAATGCTGAGAAATATTTCATTCGACGGAGAAAACATCCAGCAATTTTGATGTAGGACTACGTCTGTGATTTCTACACTTTGTGAAAACCCAAAATGGAACAAGTAACAAAATTATGTAAGGTTTTGAACAGTTATAACTCTGTCCATATCGGATGGATTTTAATTCTAAAGAAGCCAATCGATTGGACAGCCATCTACAAATGAACACTTTATCAATTATCAATAGGTCACTATTGAAAATTGCACGAATGTGCAATTGTTGCTATCATAATTTAAATTATCACCAAGCGCTATCCCTAACACAGATTTAAAAATTGATTTCACTCCGGTCTTGCCAAACGGTGTTTATGCAATCACTGCGTGTGGTTAGTGGTGGTGTTCAGTCGTCATCAGCAGCAGCAGCAGTGATTTCGGCGCTTGGCGTTCTCCAGTACATAATTAAAGCCTGCCCGTATGCAGCTAGCTGCATGCTCTCGATTCTACGAAGAAAGAAGACGAAACCGCACCGCTACTGATCGGATTCAATTGCACGTCGTGCGCCACAGTGGGACATCTATGTCAAGTGCATCGCCCTCGTTCCAAACAACATACAGCTCGCCAGCTTTATCTATATTGAACACCCTAATAGTAGCTCAGCATTACTGCACCATTACGACAAAAAAACGTTTCTTTTCAGGACCACCATAAATTTGTTAAAGAGTATTTTCTGGACATTTCTCAAGGTCATTAATCGGATATCAGTTCCCATAAGTTTCAATCTAACATACCATGTATTTTTAAGACAACATTGGGGGTCCAATTACAAAAACCAAAGTTGGTTGCGGCATGAAAGGGGTTTGATTTTGATCCAGAGATGATGGATTTTAATTCGTAAACGCCAATCGATTGGAAATTTTTCTACAAATGAGAATAAGACTATCAATTTACAAAAGGTCACTATTGAAAATTGCACAAATGTGCAACTCTAGTGTTACCTCTATGCTCGTCGGTAGTTAAACAAGGACCGACGCATTTGTGAGCAAATGCCTCCAATGAACCAGAAGTAGTAGTAACATTACGTTTATTTCCATTGACTATGCTTTTGACGTATGGCTGTCTTTCTTTACTATATTGGGAATCACATTACGAAATAGGAAATGTGCAAATGGGAGGCATGCAACGAAAAGTGTATAAATTGAGAAATAAACCAATGCTGAGAAATATTTCATTCGACGGAGAAAACATCCAGCAATTTTGATGTAGGACTACGTCTGTGATTTCTACACTTTGTGAAAACCCAAAATGGAACAAGTAACAAAATTATGTAAGGTTTTGAACAGTTATAACTCTGTCCATATCGGATGGATTTTAATTCTAAAGAAGCCAATCGATTGGACAGCCATCTACAAATGAACACTTTATCAATTATCAATAGGTCACTATTGAAAATTGCACGAATGTGCAATTGTTGCTATCATAATTTAAATTATCACCAAGCGCTATCCCTAACACAGATTTAAAAATTGATTTCACTCCGGTCTTGCCAAACGGTGTTTATGCAATCACTGCGTGTGGTTAGTGGTGGTGTTCAGTCGTCATCAGCAGCAGCAGCAGTGATTTCGGCGCTTGGCGTTCTCCAGTACATAATTAAAGCCTGCCCGTATGCAGCTAGCTGCATGCTCTCGATTCTACGAAGAAAGAAGACGAAACCGCACCGCTACTGATCGGATTCAATTGCACGTCGTGCGCCACAGTGGGACATCTATGTCAAGTGCATCGCCCTCGTTCCAAACAACATACAGCTCGCCAGCTTTATCTATATTGAACACCCTAATAGTAGCTCAGCATTACTGCACCATTACGACAAAAAAACGTTTCTTTTCAGGACCACCATAAATTTGTTAAAGAGTATTTTCTGGACATTTCTCAAGGTCATTAATCGGATATCAGTTCCCATAAGTTTCAATCTAACATACCATGTATTTTTAAGACAACATTGGGGGTCCAATTACAAAAACCAAAGTTGGTTGCGGCATGAAAGGGGTTTGATTTTGATCCAGAGATGATGGATTTTAATTCGTAAACGCCAATCGATTGGAAATTTTTCTACAAATGAGAATAAGACTATCAATTTACAAAAGGTCACTATTGAAAATTGCACAAATGTGCAACTCTTGCGATGGCGATCAAAATTATCACCGATCGAGCAGCAGCAGTGTTTTCGGCGCGTGGCGTTTTCCAGTACATAATGAAAGCAACTAGCTATCAAGGCTACCCACAAGAGCCCTGGATTCACCGAAGAAAGAGGAAGAAGCCGCACCGCTACTGATCGGATTCAGTTGCGCGTCGTGAGCCGCTGTGGGCCATCTATGCCAAGCGCGTCAACCTCGTTCCAAACAACATACAGCTTGTCAGCTTCATCGATGTTGTACACCCTAATAGTAGCTCAGCATTACTCAATCATCACGACAAAACGGTCCTTTTCTGGACCACCATAAATTTGGTAAAAAGCTCCTTCTGCAGTTAACAAATAACATTTTTCATATATGACCACGTAGTTCTACGTCACCATTGCGTACAACCCCATAGGGCTGTCCCTTGTAGTTTTTTTATGTATGTGTAGTACAAATAGTGAAAATAGAACAATTGAACAATTAAGAAATTTAACAAATAAAATATGAATATGTCGCGTACTAATCAGAATCGCGAATGGATGGGATGAATCTATATTCTCTATATTCTAATGATGAATCTATATTTGAATCTATATTCCGTGCGGGAGGACATCACAAACTAACACTTCTTCCTTGTGTGGCACGTTGCATTAGGCACCTAGATTCGCCTCAATGCATTACCAATGCATGAATTTGTATATTGTGTGGCAAGCACAATGATACTCTATGCCCAAGGAAGTCCAGAAAATTTTCAACCCGAAAGATTCCCTCGACCGGACCGGGAATCGAACCCACCGCCTCTGGCTTGGTAATGCCGTGCCTTTACTGACTAGGCTATGAGACCCCGGTAGAAAACTCATCGGTAATATTAAAACAATGCAGCGGTTGTACTAAAAAGTTGATTTACTTTTTTTTCCTTCATTTGTTTTCCGTCGATCTTGTTTTCCGTATTGAATACCAGTGCTACCGACGCCAGGGAGCCAGCTCCCACACCTGGACCCTACCCTATTGACCCATCAACTCATGGACCGGGAACCAACGGCTTTACTTCCCTTCCGAAGGAAGGCGTGATCAGAGATTTTATGCCTCAAAAATACCCCACAGGCACCGACTGGAATTGAAGCCCAGGCCTTTTGGGGTGAGAGGCAATCACGTTTACTACTACACCACCGGTGCCGCAGTTGATTTACTGTTGGTATCGATTCCATTTTCACACAAATGGCACCATTTTAAATATTTAAAGAGTTTTAAGGATATATATTTTAAACAACTAAAAGAACTAAGCACAAAAAAAAGTGTACCGACCAATCGCGGTCCTACATCAACCTTCCGTTCGTGCCCCTAGACACAGACTCTAGTACTTTTTTTTCATTTTCATATCTTTCATGTAAGCCTTGAGAACTTATCTAATAAAATTGTGGAAAATTATATAAGAAAGGTTTTGTAAACCTGTTAGATGACTAGAAAAAAATTGGGTCATCTTTGGGTTACAATAAACAATTTTCGATATAAAAAAAAAATTGCTTCGATATAACGTAACTCGATATAACGTAACGTTGCTTTATATCGAGGTACGACTGTACTTACATGAGCTATGCGAAAAAACCCGTGGTTTATGAACCCGCGCGGTTCACCAAAGTTTTTCGGGTTCGTGCTCAATGTAGGATTGGGCGATCTTTACTATCGCTTTTATTCAAATTATTTTTAATTCCCATTTTGTTTTACGAGTGGTGTTGGTGAGCAACAATAACAGATCGGTGGACCCGCTAATCTGAACGACACTTCATTCATATTAACGAGGTTCATTTTTATGTTGAACCTCTAGTAGTCCTATGAACATAAGAAAATTTGTGTTTCTGGTAGCCTTATTTACTGTTTTGTTTTGATTATGCGTTCCGTTTCACAATGTTCCATTTCGCTTTACTCCGTTTCATGAGCTAATTGACGTTTGAACAATTTTTGTTTGCGCGGGGTGCAAATTAGCGGATTAAAAACTGTCAGATTACCGGAGCTATACGGCCATAGATTCTAAGAAACATCCGAGTCAGCCATCGCGTATCCTTGTACCTATGAATACTATATTATAAGTTTCTTACCTGTGGAGATTGAGGAGCACCATACATCATAGCTGGATAATTGGTGTCATATGGAACATGATTTTCAGAAATAGTGTCCGTCCGATTGGTTGGTAGATTTTCATGTATCACCAAATCTGATGGAGGTACCACAATTCCACCTGATGGCGCAGGTGCTACAACTGTCCCATATGGGTATACAGAGTATGTCGGTACGTAACAGGTTCCTTGTGTGGTCATCGATGGTTCAATGTTTGCAGAATCAATAGTGTAAAACTGTACACCTACCGGGCATGAGTTACTTGAAGAGTACGATGGTAAATTATAGGTCTGGAATAAATATTAACTTTAAAGCATTAACGAATTAGGGGGACCTAATTCGTAAACAGACGATATAGTAAATACAGACTGGCGAATTCGAATTCAGCAGAGATAAACGGACAGTCAAAATGTGAAGACAAACATCTTTATAGTGGAGAGTATTGAAATCACTTCGCAATGTTCTAATAAAAAAAAAAAATATTTTTTCTAAGAAGAGTTTTTCGATAAACCAGTGCACAGTGGTCCAGAATGCAGATTTAGGTGGAATGATATGTTTTGAGCCTTTTGAGAATGATATGTTTTGAGCCTTTGAAACTTTAGACTAAAAGTCTCTTCTACAAAGTTGTTCCTTATAGTTTATTATTATAAGTTGTTATTATAGTTCCTCATTTTTATGACAATGAATTCTAGGGTGGTTCCTATTATCATTAAAATCAAAAATCTAACTTTTTTGTTTGAATAAATTAAGGTATACATTCTTATAGTTGAGCAAATTTCAAGCAACTTTGTCGAAAACAACTTTTTTGTATCTCTTGAATTGGCTGATTTAGAGCTATTTTCTTGAATTGAGTTAGGGTGGCTCTTAAAAAAACAGTTTTTTTGCTCTAGTTTTCTTATTTACAATTTCTCAGCAAAGGTGTCTTTAAATAACTTTTAGATCTTAAGAAGGCGCAAATTTTTGCTGCTCAAAGTTTGTCAATATCTTTCGCCGATCAAGAGTTATTGACGTTTTTATACTAAAAATATGCACTTTTCAAATGTTAATATCTCTGGTTGGGGCAAAAAAAAAAGCTTTTTTACGGCATTTGAAAGGGCGTATGTTATTCTCAATAATATGATAAAATTGGAGGTATGTTATTTTTGAAACTCGTATAAAATCAATTTGAATTTATTCATATTTTTTACTATATTTGGGTATATCTTTTTTATTAGAAGAGATACAGGCAACAAATTCCGCTATAAAACATTCGTCTTAAAGAGTTTTAAAATTCTCTAGCAGATAACTTTCATGAGAAATTTCAAATAAAAAAGTTATTGCTAAAAAACTATTTTTTTTTCCAGGAACACCCTAAGTCAACTCCGAAAAATTACTCTAAAATGAGAACGTTAAGAGATATGAAGAAAAAAATTTCTTCGACAAAGTTGCTTGCAATTATCTTAGCTACAACATTTTCAAACATTACATGTTTTTATTTTGTAAAACAAAAAAGTTAGTTTTAAAAATTCCCTAATTTGAGGACCACCCTGACGTTTGCAAACACCAAAAGAAGGGAATTTTTAAGAACAATAACTTCTTCGAAGACACTTAATGTCCAAATATTGAAACAAATGTACTAGCACATTTTATATAAATTTGTCATTAGAGTGGTCCTATGAAATCCATCTTTTGCCAATAACTTTTTTATTTGAAATTTATCATGAAAGTCATCTTACAGAGACTTTTAAAACTCTTTAAGACGAATGTTTTATAGCTGAATTTGTTGCCTGCATCTCTTCTAATAAAAAAGATATACCCAAATATAGTAAAAAATATGAACAAATTCAAATTGATTTTATACGAGTTTAAAAAATAACATACCTCCAATTTTTTCATATTATTGAGCATAACATACGCCCTTTCAAATGCCGTAAAAAAAACTTTTTTTTTGTTTGCCCCAACCAGAGATATTAATATTTGAAAAGTTCATATTTTTAGTATAAAAACGTCAATAACTCTTGATCGGCGAAAGATATTGACAAACTTTGTGCAGCAAAAATTTGCGCCTTCTTAAGATCTAAAAGCTATTTGAAAACACCTTTGCTGAGAAATTCTAAATAAGAAAACTAGAGCAAAAAAAACTGTTTTTTTAAGAGCCACCCTAACTTAATTCAAGAAAATAGCTCTAAATCGGCCAATTTAAGAGATACAAAAAAGTTGTTTTCGACAAAGTTGCTTGAAATTTGCTCAGCTATAACTTTGCCGAAGAATGTATACCTTAACTTATTCAAACAAAAAAGTTAGATTTTTGATTTTAATGATAATAGGAACCACCCTAGCATTCATTGTCATAAAAATGAGGGCCTAACTATAAGGAACAACTTTGTAGAAAAGACTTTTAGTCTAAAGTTTCAATTTCAGGCTCAAAACATATCATTCCACCTATCTGCATTCTGGACCACTGTGCAGTGTTACAACAAAAAAACAAATAGAATGATTTTTCCAGTGACCTACCCAACAAACATTGGAAGCAGAATAAGAGCTTATTCGGGCGAAAATATACTAATTAAGCTAAAAACTAGCATATTCAGCCTTTAATAAACCCAAATTGATTGTTGGGTATTGTAGGTGTTAGTCTGATTGTACGACTTTTCCCCGAAATACAATTCCCCGAATGGAACAGTTCCCCGAAAATAAATTCCCCGAATGTACCATTTCTCCGAATCTGCAAATCTTCGCTGGTTAACTACTTGTTCCGAACAATACCACAATAAACATATTAATGTGTGTCGAATAAAGACAGTAGGTCGTATGAATAAAAGCGTTTACTTTACTTTTCTTACGGGAAAGTAAAGTAAACTCTTTTTATTCATACGGCCCAATAGTTTGACTTTTGTTAAAACAAAATGTAAAGGTCAACCTCCAGAAATCGGTGTAATCGGTGTAATCCGGTTCTATAACATTCCCCAGAATGCACAATTCCCCAGAATGTACCATTCCCCAGAAAAGCATTCCCCAGCATGTACCATTCCCCAGCATGTACCATTCCCCAGCATGTACCATTCCCCAGAAAAGATGATGAAATTAGTAATTTTCACTTTTCTTTTTTTTTACTATTGATAATACACTATGTTTACTTTTATGGAACTATGTATTTATCAATTCTAAACCATTTTTTAGCTCTTTATAAAATGACAACCTTCAAGTTTTCGAGCACTTCGTTCATCTTTTAATAAGTCAAAGGGTCTATTATGCAATCCAATTCAACCAGTCGGAAACTGTTAAACCTTATCGAAGAATTGTTCGACCTGAGTTGAAGAATTTCTCGTGATGGATTAAAAAATCGGTGCATGGAATGTTGAACTACCGATTACAAATTTATAACATTATTCTACTCGTTATTATCCCAAATGGTCATTACCCCGAAACCCTTGCGAAAAACTATTGATTATATATTTTCCTTATATATTAAAAGAAGGGAATATTCCCTTCTTTATCGTTTATCCAAAGAATTAATTATTTCCTTTTCTTATATTTTCAAAGAAGGGAATATTCCCTCCTTTATCATATATTTAGCGAATTAATGATGTTTTCTTTTATATATTCAAAGAAGGGAATATTCCCTTCTTTATTGTATATCCAAAGAATTAATTATTTACTTTTGTTATACCTATTTTCAAAGAAGGGAATATTCCCTTCTTTATCATACATCCAAAGAATTAATTATGTTCTATTTTATATATTCAAAGAAAGGAATATTCCCTTCTTTATCGTTTATCCAAAGAATTAATTATTTCCTTTTGTTATATTTTCAAAGAAGGGAATATTGCCTTCTTTATCATATAGGTATTTAAAAAATTAATGATGTTCTCTTCTATATATTCAAAGAAGGAAATATTCCCTTCTTTATCGTATATCCAAATAATTAATTCTTTCTTTTTGTTATATTTTCAAAGAAGGCAATATTCCCTTCTTTTTCATATTGTTTACATATTTAAAGTAGGGAATATTCCATTCTTTATCGTATATCCAAAAAATAAATGATTTCCTTTTCTTAAATTTTCAAAGAACAGAATATTCCCACCTTTATTATATATTCAACGAATCAATGATGTTCTCTTTTATATATCCAAAGAAGGGAATATTCCCTTCTTTACTGTATATCCAAAGAATTAATTATTTCCTTTTGTTATATTTTCAATGAAGGGAATATTCCCTTCATTATCATATATTTAACGAATTAATTATGTTCTGTTTCATATATTAAAAGAAGAGCATATTCCCTTCTTTATCGTATATCGCGGTATATTATATATATTTACAAAGTTTTTCTAGCGAAGTCTTCATTATGAAATTATTCGATAGGAACCTGAGTTCCGATTACAAATTTATAACATTATTCTACTCGTTATTATCCCAAATGGTCATTACCCCGATACCCTTGCGAAAAACTATTGATTATATATTTTCCTTATATATCAAAAGAAGGGAATATTCCCTTCTTTATCATACATCCAAAGAATGAATTATTTTCTCTTTTATATATTCAAAGAAGGGAATATTCCCTTCTTTATCGTTTATCCAAAGAATTAATTATTTCCTTTTCTTATATTTTCAAAGAAGGGAATATTCCCTCCTTTATCATATATTTAGCGAATTAATGATGTTTTCTTTTATATATTCAAAGAAAGGAATATTCCTTTCTTTATTGTGTATCCAAAGAATTAATTATTTACTTTTGTTATATTTTCAAAGAAGGGAATATTCCCTTCTTTATCATACATCCAAAGAATTAATTATGTTCTATTTTATATATTCAAAGAAAGGAATATTCCCTTCTTTATCGTATATCCAAAGAATCAATTATTTCCTTTTGTTATATTTTCAAAGAAGGGAATATTGCCTTCTTTATCATATAGGGGAAACGTAGGTAATGTCGGCCTACATGTCCCTAATTTGGGCCCATCGCTAAAAGTCTGCTATTTATCAATTTTATCTAGATGAACGCGTTATTGGGACGTTACTAATGGATATTTTTGGTTGCTATTGAAAATTTAGTTGATTGCTGAATTTATGTAAGGGCCCAAATTAGGGACACTTAGGCCGACATTACCTGCATTTCCCCTATTTAACGAATTAATGATGTTCTCTTCTATATATTCAAAGAAGGAAATATTCCCTTCTTTATCGTATATCCAAATAATTAATTCTTTCTTTTTGTTATATTTTCAAATAAGGCAATATTCCCTTTTTTCATATTGTTTACATATTTAAAGTAGGGAATTTTCCATTCTTTATCGTATATCCAAAGAATTAATGATTTCCTTTTGTTAAATTTTCGAAGAACAGAATATTCCCACCTTTATTATATATTTAACGAATCAATGATGTTCTCTTTTATGTATTCAAAGAAGGGAATATTCCCTTCTTTATTGCATATCCAAAGAATTAATTATTTCCTTTTGTTATATTTTCAAAGAAGGGAATATTCCCTTCTTTATCATATATTTAAAGAATTAATCATGTTCTCTTTCATATATTAAAAGAAGGGAATATTCCCATCTTTATCGTTTATGCAAAGAATTAATTATTTCCTTCTGTTATATTTTCAAAGAAGGGAATATTCCCTTCTTTATCATATATTTAACGAATTAATTATGTTCTGTTTCATATATTAAAAGAAGAGCATATTCCCTTCTTTATCGTATATCGCGGTATATTATATATATTTACAAAGTTTTTCTAGCGAAGTCTTCATTATGAAATTATTCGACAGGAACCACTTTGTTCGTACACTTTACACACTGGTCAAACAAATACGAATGCAAGGTTTTAACGAAGGCCGTCGCCAAATGTCATAACAAATCATAACCACAAACTTTATCTAGGGTGTTGAACGACTTTGTACTGTTTATCAATACACTGAAGTCTTTTTTTACACGGTTTTTTTAACGCGGTTTCTTTTTACACGGTTTTCCACGATTTACACGGTACGTTTTTAACGATTTCTCAACAACGATATATAATAAGCTATAGGTAATCGAATGGCATACATAAAAAAAAAATCACATTTTTTTGTGTATATACAGAAATTTTTAAAATATGTATATATGGACCATATCATGCTTTAATTGCAAATGACATCAAAATCCGATTTTTTAAAAACATTTAAGCATGTGAAAAATCAAAATCTCGTAAGTTTTTTTGACACGGTTTTTTTTACACGGTACGTATATCCCGTGTAAAAAAAGACCTGAGTGTATTCAGCAGAGATATTTTTCTGAATTTCATATAGATAAGTTGTAACAAACCCTGGGATCATATTTAAATAGATCGTACAGTGTAAATGGTATCTTTCGGGGAACTAGTTCTTTTGGGGAAATAGTTTTCGGGAAAACGTTCCTTTCGGGGAACTGGTTCATTCGGGGATAAAACTTTCGGGGAAAGCGTTTTCGGGGAAAAGTCGTACAATCGTTAGTCTTGTTGAGTACATTATGGAGTCACATTTTAAATTTTAAAATAAATAATTTTAAAATGTTTAAGTTATTGTTAAACAAACCGATTTAGTGATCGCATAACATCAAGAGTAACTCAATCATTTCTCAACCAATTATTGATTTCTAAGCAGTTTTGGAAAGCATAAAGTCAGAGATTTGGAAATATATACACATATGATGTTTTTTTTTTCAGCTGCGCCGGTGGTGCGTGATTACCTCTCACAACAGCAGGCCTGGGTTCAATCGCAGTCGGCGCCGCCGAGATGTTCTGAGGCATGACATCTCTGATCACGCCTCCCTTCGGAAGGGAAGTAAAGCCGTTGGTCCCCGGTTCATGAGTTGAAGGATCGATAGGTAGGGTCCAGGTGTGGGAGCTGCCTTCTTGGCGTCGGTAGCATTGGTGCTTAGCACGGAAAACAAGATCGACGGAAAACAAATCAAGGAAAAAAATGGCTTATTTCTAGCTTCAGACGAGAATGAGGTGAATAAAACATGATCCTCCCCCTCGCAATAGTATCATTATTTTCTCTGCAATCCTGAGGCTAAATTCAAATTTTGCGCCAAATTGGTCAACAGCGTTTGAAGCTATTTTTTCGAGTTGAAGTTTAAAATGTATAACAAATAAAATTTTCACTGTTTTGTCGTTAGGTGGCATTGAAAACGACCCAAATGGTTATCCAATACATAATAGGAAATTATATGATCTTCGTCGAAGACTGGAAGACGATTGGAGTTGATCCTGAAAAGTTATTAGCATTTCAGGATCAACTCGGATTGTCTTCCGGTCTTATACATACAAAGTTGTTGAGCATATAATTTCGTATAAGAGTATTGGGTTTAATAATTTTTGGGTCGTTGGCAACGCCACCTAGCGACCAAACTTTGAAAAAGGTGTTTTTATATACATTTCGGAAAAAGAAAGCTTCAAAAAGGTAAATGTTGACCGATTTGGGTCAAATTTTGAACAAAGCCTCAGAATTGCATAGAAAACAAGTGGCAATATGGCAAGGAGGGAGGGTCATGTTTTGGTCACCCTAATGGCGTCTTAAGTTTTTATTAAAATACGATTTGTTTGTTATTTAATTAGAAACATCGGAACGAATTCCAATAAAATCACCATAATGTGTATATATTTCAAAAGCTGACTTCAAACCAAAAATCTATTGAAAAATGATTATGTTATTCATGATAGTATGCGTATCAATTTTTTAAACAATAACTTTAAATATGGAGGGTGTTTTAAATGTGATTTTATGGAGTACTTGAATGGACTAACAACCTAAAATAGTTTTCACATGTGTGAATAATTATAACAGCAACTTTTGAATAAAAACGTACACTCAATTCTGTTTAAACGCGACTTTCCATTTTTTTTTCGATTTTGCCTTCATGTAGGATGTGTACAGAATTTTTTTTATACCACCAAAGAAAACTTTGTTTTTTTTTGTGATATTTTGAAACAAGTTAAATTCAATTTAGTTGCAATTTTAGATTACTAGATCAAAAATAGGGGCGAAAAAAACGCGTAAACACAGAATTAAGTGTAATTTTAACCGAGTGTCAAATTGTTTTATGCTTATTTTTTTTAGCTTGTTCTATGCTTAAAAAATTATTATTACACAGGAATAACGGAGAAAAAAGGAGTCATTCTATGTGTAAACACTTGCAAGTGTTGCTTGTACTGAATTCAAACATAGGGGCATCAAAGAATGTCACACTGTAAAGGGGAAGAGGGGAGGGGGTGGGAGAGGGTTTACAAATGCATTAGATATAAAACGTGATGAAACGAGGGAGGCAGCTTGTATTTCTCTAAATTTCGTGTGACGTACTTAATGCATGCTCCCATATCGATGCTGCTAGTTTCATATAATTTGTATTCGCCAGTCTGTGTTTACTATACCGTACTACAGAGTGTGTAGTATTCATATAGCGCATCGTATACGCGTAAACCCTCGTACCTAAATGCGTAAACTTCCATGGAACCTGATATGTTTACGACAGTATAGGGTGGATATACGTTCTTATTATGGTGTGTTCCACTTATGGCAAATGGGAATTCCAACTAGGTCATAATTGGAAATTGGAACACACCATAACAGAAACGTATAGCCATATCTGATACATCTAGCCTAACTATTTGAATACCTCTATTGTCTGTATGGGTTGTACGACATTTCACGGAAATCCATTCCGCGGAGTTCCATTTGGCGGAATAAATAACCCGTATCGCAGAATCACTTTTGGCAGAGCATTTGATATTATTAAAAATCTAGAAGAATTTTCCATAAGCAGTACTTTCTTATTTATAATTCCGAATATTGGGAAACTTGTGAGTTTCTGGCTTTGAATGTGGAATGCGGAATTTGAATTCAATAGGGGAATTCACATATTCTCATCAATCTTAGCATAGTCCGTGCTTCTATTAGCATTTTCTCAGCGTCATACACACACACACACAATTGTGTATTATAGGCAATCATTCACATTTTTATAAAAATTCGACCATTTTGGATGTTGTAATTTTTCAATAGATTGTAGCACACAAAAAATGTACCGTGTATATTTTTCACAGAATTGTTTTTCTTTGTTTTAGACGTCATTTTGATCAGAAGTGACGTTTTATTTTTATTGAAAAATGTCTAAAATGCCATTTTGAAACGGCTAAAGTTTCATGCAAATCGGAGAAGCTCGAGTTTAATTTTTTATCCTATTTGACCTGGAATTGATCAATGAAAATATCTAATTTTTTAATTGTATATCTTGTCTAGCCATTTAACGCATTATATATAGCTTGTATGTTATTAATGTATTAGATATTGTTATGAAATATTGGTTGTAATGTCTATTTTAAGTTTATTTTTTGTAGTGACCGGTGAAGGGAACCCTTGATCGTTATTGGGTCTCCATTCACCGCTCATTGAATGTAAACAAAAGTATGTTTTTTCAACAATAAATAGTGAACTAAAAGTACCACAGGCATGTTAAACGAGTGAGATGTTTAGAACTCATTTTGTGTTCTTTTTCAACAAAAATGAAAAATGAGCGATGAATGGAGGTCGAGCGGTGAACGGGCACCTCAGGTAATTCTTTCGAGTTTTCCTGTACTAGTAATCTGCCGTTATACGCATAACTGCCCCATGTTATATGCAATCTTTATGCACCGTGTTATCAATGAAATTAATTTCAAACAATTCCGTAAAATGGAGCATTCCGCGAAATGCGGCATTCTAATATGGCACATCGCGAAATGACTTTCTGTAAAATGTCGTACAATCTCTATGTGTACCTGGGAATTGGAGCTTTCATTGTTATTCACAGTTGCTGTTTTATTGCAATCTATTGGTGATACACTGGAATAATATACCTGAGTCGATCGAGACCTGAAGTTTTTTTGTTCGGGTATTTTCTTGAAATGTTTCGTTGTACATGTATTTTTGCTTTTGGAAACATAATTTTCATTTTTGATCGCTGTACATGCCGTTCCCCGCTGTCTTAGATTATTGGAATTAGGATCAGAATTTGAAGAAATATTAAATTTGTTTTCAAGTTCATTTACGAGATCTCTAACATCATTTGCTTCATTAATCGGGCACTGCATAGAACCGATTGCATTCCCGATTTCCAGACCGAGAGGGACGGGTGGTGGTAGCATGCGAAATTGGTTTTGACGAAAGTAATCAATTCCGAGGTTATAAAAATATCTCAAGGTCACAAGGTCATTCACTAAAACAAAGCAAGTATAAAAATCGGATACTAATCTGATTAGCAGGAGTATTTACTTGGTAAATCACTGCCGTTTAGAACCATACTTAAAGCGGCATTGAAGTTCGGTACTCCGTCGATATATCGCGTGTTGGGTAAAGCTAAAACGATTTAAACATTGTTATTATGTTGTATCATCAATGGAAAAACAATAAACTGATTACAAATATTAGGAGTCATCGTTGCATTGATTACTTGATTCAATGGTCCATAGTAGTGACAAGGGTATGTTCCAGGTGCAGCGAAACCACATGGGTGAGGAGGATAAGGTTGTGCATAAAAGTTTGATGCAATCGGATCATACGGAAACTGTTGATAATAGTGAATATATAGTATAGTTAAAAATAATGAAAACAACAAAAAGTCTACTCCACTTGCTATATTATGTATCGATATGGTGACATAGGGCCATTACCGATTTAAGACCCTTACGACCTTTCAGTGAATGGGATAGGCTTGCCTGACTGTCCGAAGAAACAAAACAACTTTTAGGAATTGGAACATGATAATCAACGGGTCCCAAATAGGTAGGGGAATTTAAGTATTGTCGTCAATGTATCAAGCGTTCACGCTTTTATTTACATTTTCTCAGCGTCAGGCACACATTTGACGTGTTTGTCTGTTAACATTTATCTACTGATTTAAAAAAAAAAAAATTCTAAATTCAAAATAAATTACATTTTATTTTAACCTAATTACGCTAACTGACCAGCCTTAGTTGTTTTGGTATAGGGGAAATGTCTCTAATGTTGGCCAATGGATCTAAGATTGGACCCATCGCTAAAAATCTGCTATCAATGTTATCTAGATGAACGCGTCATTGGGACGGGACTAATGGATATTTTTGGTCGCTATTGAAAATTTAGTCGTTTACTGAATTATTAGGGACATTTGGGCCGACATTACATCCATATCCCCTAATTAGATAAAAAAAAGGGGTTTTTAGTTTTAAGATCTTGCCAGCTGGCGAGTGATATATGTTCACAATTGTCTCCAACCTGCTTATATATCGAATTAAACCACCATTTAGGACCTTATACGAAATAATTCACTAGGGTGGTCCAAAAATCAAAATAGGTATGTAAAAACCATTACTTTTTACCAAACGCATGTACATATCTGAAAATATCATCATGTTGTGTTTTGGAATTTTTAAGAATCCAAACTTCAAAACATTTGATGATATTACTTTTTAGTATCTGAGACCACGTAAAATAGAAGCATAGACAGACATAAATCGTAGGTTAATTCCGAAAATTGTACAGGACAACCGTTAGTGCTGTTTAGTTTACAGTACAATCTGACGAAAGTACAATGATTTTTTAACATATCCACCTAATACGGGACAACCCTTTATATGTGTTTCTTTTAAATTCCTACCCTATAGAGGTGCCAAAAAAGTACCCGCATAAAGCATATTGTTTATCTGGCTTCCTTTTGGGTTTTAATTAAAAAAACACACACTAACAGTGTTCTCCTACAGGCAAGCAACGGTCTCAAGTACTTATTTCTACGTAAACTTTTTTACCTTGGCTTTTTCTACCTATGCTTTAGTATAAAAAAGGATGCGATCTGAAAATGTATGATGTATGATCAATCAGTAGTGCGTTTGAAGAAGACAACAAGCAGAGAACTGATAGAGAATAGTACGACAGTTTGTTAAAAATGGTTGACATTTGGCTAGTTGGAGAATATCTGCCGTTGTTCGGCCATTCTGTTAACTTGCCGACGTATAGTGAAGTTTTTCGTAAATATATGTTTCATTTGCGTGCTGCCCTGCGCTTTGGTCAGAGAGCGTATAGGGCGTTCGTTGTGCCAATTTGGTCGTGGCACATTACGAGTATGAGAGAGTGATTGCAGTTTGCTCAAAAGTGCCTGAGTAAAATGCAAGTATTTTCGATGATTACCCGTAGTTGTTACAGTGAAGATATACACCCATATTCTCGTTTATGTCTGGACGTGTTTGCCATACAGGAAACATTTTTATTTGATTTTGTGTGGTGGATGGGTTTCGGGCGTGGACAGGCATATGGGTGATAATATTAAGTTTACGTTAGGATAACGTTGAAACATTGAGAAATGTATCGCTTCAGTTTAAGAAGCACTTCACTTCGCAACCGATGAACCATTCTGACGGCCCACATTGCCGTGCTGACGCCGTGTGTTGGCAGGGTCCAATATTGAACAGTTTGACGTTTATAAAGTACCATCAGTTAAAACTGTATTTTTGAACTTTATCTCTATACATTCTTAGATGTTTCTTAGTAGATTATCATGTTGGTGTAAGCTGATTCAAAGAGTAAATGGTATTAACATTGAGCTGTCCATAGTTGGGCGTTGTTGAACCTCTGGTACTTGCACGACATTTCATGTGAATTACCAAAGTAACCATATAATCACAAAATAGCTTTAGGTGTGGGTTCAGAGTGGTACAATGTCACTGAGATATGGTTACTTGGGTATTCAGATGAAACTATTACTTTAAAAAACTAATCCTGGTTGTATCTCTTTTTCGTTTTTTCGTTTGCATGTAACACTGTTTGATATTACTAACCGCACCGAGCCTTCATTCCGGGTGGTGAGCGAACCTGAAGAAGAAGAAGAAGAAGAAGAAGAAGACCATAAACCCCTTCTCGGAACGAGTGCTTTGTTAGTGGACCTGGTCTGCAATTCAAGGTTGGACTCTGTGATGATAAGTATCACATAACAGGTAAAGTAGGCAGCATCATCTTTATCGAAATGTAAGTATTATTGACAATAATCATAACTAGATTATATGCAAATTTATATGATAGGTACCTGGATCAACGTTGTTTAAACATGCGCATTCAATCGAGAAGGCTAATATAATATATATATATATATATATATATATATATATATATATCAATTTAAGTCAATATATATATATATATATATATATATATATATATATATATATATATATATATATATATATTCATTAAAATTACTCACTATAAATTTCATGCATTGTTTCTTCTTATTGTAGACAGCGAATAACGAATAGCGAGCAAGGGCGCTATAACCTAGGCGAATACAGCATTCCCTCCGTATAGGTTACGTCCGCACACCGCTCTCTGTTGTCCTTCGACTCAGGTCGGCTGGATCGATTGAGGGATGGCAGTGGGTGGGCGGTGCCGTCCACGCTTGTACGGAGGGAGGACTGTACGCTCGAACACAAGGGGTAAATACCTGTGTTCCATCCCCAGGAGATCGGACAACCAAGGAGTGTACATTAACTTTCTTAGCTCTGTCACTCCCAACGATTTATATAGCGTATTTTCAAATCCTGCATACGGAGCGGTTGGTACGGTATGTCCCCGCTCTTTGATTACCTGTGGATTAAATGTTAACCACTGTCTATACTTATTAAGTAGACATGGTAAACATTCACTTCCACAAAAATTAACTAAACGCTACACAGTAGGCCTGGCCGCTTTATTGTTTGTTTCACATCCTTGATGTGCAGCAGGCATAAATAATGACAAGAAAAATGATAGATGTATCATTTTCCAGAATTCTTTCAAGTACTGGCTGTGTATGAGTAGACTAGACTAGACCTAGATAGACTAGACTATATGTTTCATTTGCGTGCTGAAAAAAAAAAGTTGTAAGCTTAGTGCCTTCCTAACAATAAAGGATGCTTGGAAGAAGAAAAAAAAACTTAACACATCTGGTAAATGACATAAGCATAAAGAAAAAACTGTTGCTATTTTTCAATACCTGGAAAGCCTTATTAAAATGCAAACTTAGAATGGCTAATAAAGACGTCGAAAAAAGGAACACATTTCATGGATCATTGAGGAGTTTGTTTGATATCGGGAAGAATTTTAAGGCAAAACCCGTGAAGAAAAGCAGGCGATGCAAATATTTGCAAAAACAGCGGGAACAAGCTCATCTTGAAGAAGAAACTGAGGTTCTCCCTACCAATGAAACCATTTCGGGTAGCGATTTTGAGGAAGAAGGGTCAAGCCAAAGACCGGATCAAATTTGTAGTGTAACCTCAATTGAAACATCATCACAAAACGACAGCCAGGCTGGGTCAGTGTACTCGCCTAGTACATCCGAAACAGCTTCTCCAAAACAGGTACGTTGTGATGTTTTACTAATGTTTTTTTTTCTTCTAGATTATACACCTATTACCATCCATATTAATATATTTTGAACATTCTAGGTTCTCCAAAACCAGCTTTGACACGTAAATCGCAACTGATACGAGTTGTTACAGTTGAGGTAGCTGCTGCATTGGACCGCTGTAAAGTGAGTGATCGAAATGCTGTGTTTCTAATATCATCGATCGCTAAAGCTTTAGGCACGATGTTTCATCATTATTGTTGAACAAGGAATCTGTCAGAATCGCCACAGCAGGAATTCACTTACAAATGCAACATGATCTGAAAGCGTCGTTTAAGCCAGATATAAATTTAACAGTACATTGGGATTCTAAGCTGCTACCTAACATATTACCATCCAAAGCTCTACCAAAAACCGAGCGCTTGGCCATAGTTGTATCAGGCGAAGGCATTAGCAAATTATTGGCTGTTCCACCCATCGAAAACTCTACGGGGGCACAACAAGCAGAAGCGGTGTACAATGCAGTCTTCGAATGGGGGCTTGCGGACAGGTATGATCTTAAATCTTGTATGTTCACCTCAAAATTCAGACTATTTTATCGTTTGTTTTCAGAATTATGTTTACATCTTTTGATACTACTGCATCAAACACCGGTAGAAAAAAAGGTGCGTGTCAGTACCTGGACAAATTGTTTAAGAGGTAGCTTATAAATAGGCCTCCCTTGTAAGCACCACATACATGAACTGCTACTTGGCAAAAGCTTTTAAAATTCTGAAATTTGAAACGTCAAAGTCTCCAAATGTTGAGATTTTTAAGGAATTCCAATCAAATGGCACATTTTGGGAAAAGATTTCATACCACTCAGGTATGGATGATGATTTTTTTTTAAAATAGCTATTTCGGAAATAGAAAGATTGGCGTTATTGGAGTTTTATGAAAAACAAATTAGAGAGCAACACCACCGTGGTGATTACCGTGAGGTTCTACAACTTGCCATTTTATATTTGGGTGGAAAAATCGATGAAAAATTACAAATAAGAGCTCCTGGTGCGTTCCACAATGCAAGGTGGATGGTCAAAATAATTTATTCTTTGAAAATGTTTATTCTTCGGCATGATTTTGCTTTACCAGATAAAACTAAAAATCAACTAGCTCGATTTTGTGTGTTCATTGTAAAAATTTATTTGAAAAGTTGGTTTCTGTTGGTTGGCTGCGATGGCACTCAACAACGATCTGAACCTGTTAAAAATATTGAAGGAATATGAAACTGTTGATGAAGACGTTGCGAAAGCAGTACATAAAGGAATTTTAACTCACTTGCAAAATTTGGACAACAGCCTTATCGGACTATGTCTGTTCGACGAAAATGTAGACCTCCCGGTTAAGAAAAAGGTCATCGAAGCCTTACTTCTATCAGGTAAATGCTTTAATTGATACATTTGCATTTAATTTTCTAATTTTTTTTTTACAGATACTCATAAAAACATTACAGCCAGATCCATTGTTGAATCCAACGATATTTCAACGATTGAACTACACTCGTTTGTACAAGGCAGCAGTGGTATTGAAAACTTATTCAAAGCTCTTCAAATTCCAAAGTCGTTGCTGAATGTCGATATGGAGCAGTGGAGTAGTTCCATCGAGTTTAAAAATGCCAAAAGACGGTTCAATGATTGGAAGTAGTTAATGATAATGCAGAGCGTGGTATAGCATTGATTAAAACATACAATTCAAAACTATCAACGGATGAAGATCAAAAGCAGTGCATTTTACAATTAGTTGAAGATCATCAAAAAAATTATAAGAGTACCAGGAAATCTGATTTGGTGTAGCTGATAAGGAAATATATGGCAAAGTATAAAACAAGCATTTTTCATCTTTTCAGGCAAATGTTCCTCTTGGGTAAAACTCATGATAACAAAAAAAAAAAGAATAACGCAATTCAAGATATTTTTACAATTTGATTTTAGGAATTTCTGATGAAAAGTTGTGGTTTTTCATATATTTTTGAATTTTTGGACCACCCTAATGAAGAATAATTGGACCACCCTAGTTAATTATTTCGTATTTGATCCTAAATGGTGGTTTAATTCGATATATAAGCAGGTTGGAGACAATTGTGAACAGTTTTAGAAGCCAACTCATCAATCTTCTATATTCCATATAGAACTCATAAAAATAAGTCCCAGAAAGTCGATTTTTGAAAAAAAAAATTTTTTTTCGAGATTAAACCAAATCTCGACGTTTCATGCATTTTTAAGACATTTGGCATAAAAGTTTTTTTTTTCGATTTACGAAATTCATGTAAACCCCCCCCCCCCCCCCTCATTGGGAGATTTTCGAGAGTGAAAAAGTCATACTTTGACGCGTTTGCGCCACCCCTAAATCATGTCCGATTGAGCTCAAATTTTGCATAGGGTCATTTTTCTAGTTTTACATATTTTCAGGGCAGATAGAGTTCCTAATGTTATGAAAAAATCCCCAAGAAACGTCGGGTCGGAAATGACTGCTAAGTGAGTTATTCAACATTTTATGGTTTTTTTTATTGCCAACTTTGGTTAGCTATATTTTTTTAATCTTAATGTGGTTTTCTGATTTCAACATACCATATGAAAGATTTAAGTCTTACCTATCAATGTTCTTATCAATGTTCTTATCAATGTTAATTATCATACATTAAAATTGAAAAGTATGTTGAATGTACCAAAAAAAAACTGGTGAAATTTCATACATTTTTTTTTTATTATTATTATAGTCACTTTAACACTCTTGGGTCATTCGCCACTTGTCCGGGGTGAGATTTGAACTCATGATTTTGGCGTGAGAGGTATGGATGTTAACCACTACGCCAGGGTCGCCCCTAATTTCATACATTTTAGTGTTTTTAAGTTGAAAATTTCATTTCGGTTAATTTAGTTGTTCTACAAAACATTCTCCATGCAGTTACCTAGATTTGTGCGTTTGGTAGTAACCTTGTAGGCTTTATAAAAACTTGTGACGTTTTCTTAAAATGCGCTATGGTCACCCTATTCGTTCGTACGTTCGGCTGTTGCAGTGGACTACGCACATGAAAATTTGGTAGAATGTTATGTTGAAATACATTCTTAACTTTCGATTACCGCACATCTCCTGCGCCGAAAGAAAACATAACTGCGGAGATGTTTCGCGGTAAGTATCGAATATTGCTCAGACTCAGCAGAACACACAGCGAGAGAAACCGAATCGGCGAATTCTGAGAGCGGAAGGGAGAGAAGTAGGTAGTGGTAATAAGTCGATGTCCCTTTTATTTCATAGCACTCGCAGCTCAGCTGCGGTGCTATTTCGATGGAGGAGAGCGTAGCTCCGCTGCATGTATACTGATGTATGGTTGGTGAAGAGGCTAGCATCTGGAGGGTATTCTTGGGCTAGTGAATGCCACCCATCCCCACTTATAATTCAGTAATATTGTTATTGTTATTGCTCAGTTCACACCCTGGCAGGCTACTGCCTACCGATCTGCACTTAAGCCAGGCATGAACCTACGGAAATTTAGTCGTGGCCTATGCTAGACCGTATAGCATAACGACTTTCCTTTCACTAGCAGGCTTTTTGGTCCCACTAGCGACCGATTAGGGGATAGTAAGAGATTAAAAGAATAAAGAAGAGAGATAGAGGATGTTGTTGTTTTGCTGAAAAAAAACACGTTGGCTTGTTGTGCAACATCAAGTTTGTTCGCTTTCGTTCCGTTCCAAGGGGCAACGTCCATCGTCGTCGTACTCAAATACCTGGGAACATCCAGAGGTGCAAGGGCCAACGTGAAAGACTTCCATTCTGGGCAGCTGCTTGACCTGGGCCCAAGTCAAATTCCTATCGGCTTGCTTAATTTACTTGTTGACGCTCCGTCGCCTTAGTATTTGCCTTTTCTGCGATGTTCTGGCGGATTTAATTCATAATCAAATGCTTGCCTGCAGACTTCGTTTCTATTGCTATCGGCTTCTGATGACATTTACATCTGAGATCCGTTTGTGAGGCCCCTAGCCACAAGTTATATACCGCAGGCAGCGGTTGATGAGACCTGCAACTTTTGAGTGTTCTCCACTGGTGCTGCACAGATTCCACGTTTTAATCGAAGTTTCGAATTTTGGTACGTTGACCAAAATGACCAAAAATTTTATCTCCGCTTTTGTGTAAATGTCATATTATCACCGACCTTATTACCATCACTTAGTGTGTGACATCAGGTGTACGCTCCTCTGTGTTTTCGTTACCAATGCAGTTAATTTGACACGTTTGTTACATTCCCGTATGTCTCAATATTATTCTTGCTGAACCACCGTCAAACCCACTATCCAGAGGCAGCGAGCCACCTTAACACCTGAAATTATACAAAAACAAATCAAACATTAGCACCAACCCCCCCCCCCCCCTTCCTCGATTGCAACAGCTCCAAGCCATGCAACAGGATCATTTCGTGCCCCATGACAACTTGATCCAGTTGCTTAAAGGTTCATTGTTTTGGCACCAGCCGGGAGAGACTTGGTCCTGTACCAAATACTTACCTTGTCTCCATTCCACTCAGCTACTCGCAATTGATTGTGATATAGTGGGCGGAATATTACAATGTGAGACAATTCAATGCAGACGTCTTCCAAATTTGGCCGATCGTCAGGTAATCAGTGGGTTACCACCTGGCACCTCTTAGCAAGCACTATACTACGAAGCGGACCGGAAGTTTCAATAAACAACCTCCCCCATCCCCACTTATAATTCAGTAATACACTATTTATTCATTTCTGTTTGATATGTTCACAAAGTTTGACAAACAGAAATCAGCATTGTGTGTGTAGTGTTACCAATTTTCCAAGTCATAGACTTCAGATAACTGTTCAAAGTCCCAGATTTATTTTAACGGAATCATGAACAAAACATCAAAGACCACTATGACAAACACGATCGATCTGACTAATGAAAAGCGGGAGGCAGAACATAGAAATTGTTTTAAGGTGATACGATCCAGAAACTCGGGCTCTGGTTCAACTTTGCTTTTTCTATGCTATGCCAATCAATGCATGAATCTGTATTATGTCCAGGGAAGTTGAGAAAATTTCCAACCTGGGAATGGAACATGCTGAGTACGATTCAGCGTCCACAAATCATAGGCACTTTCACTGCCACTTCGAGTTTTCTAGGGAGTTAATCTCGGGCACTATTGCGATTTGAGGCAATAAATTGTCATCACAGTTTTGTTATTGCATGTTTTCCGATAGCAGATAATGGACTCCTAGAAAAAGCGAAATTGAACCAGAGCCCGAGTTCTGGATCGTATCACCTTAAAACAATTTCTATGTTCTA
>NW_027041223.1:0-45000 GCF_037179485.1 Ochlerotatus camptorhynchus
GGGGATTCATTCGAGTGATGTCAAGACTTATGTCCAACCACTACTCGCTAGACGCACATCTCTATAGAATAAACCTCGTTGACAGCAATATATGTAGGTGCAGAACCGGTTATGATGACATCGATCACGCAGTTTGGTATTGCCCGGGTACTGACGCCTCCAGAGCACGACTATTGGATACCCTAGTGGCCCGAGGTAGACAACCCTTCCGTGAAGTAAGAGACGTATTGGGAACGCGTGATTTTCCCTACATGCAAGCGATCTACGAATTCCTTTGTTTGTCTGATGTTATTTGTTTGTCTGATGTTAGAGTTTGATGTGACTATCCCCTCCTTTCCAAACAATTTCCCGCCATTGTGTCCCAGTCTTATTATCCTCCTGTTCCTGTGCTACTTGCCCCTGCCCAGCCAGGATTTGGTCAACCGTCCGAGAGTAGTATCTGAAGGAGGCTTCAGAAACCAGTTTCCTACCTAGATCCTTCCAATTGAAATTGTTACCTATTAACCTCGAGCCCGCCACGAGTAATTGGTACCCAATACTAACCTAGAAATACTGCTATTTAAAATGTAAATCAAACATTACTGATTTTGGCTCCGCAAAGTGTCACACACGACTGAGCCTAGTAAATAAACGAACTAGTTAAAAAAAAAATTCCCTCTAAAGTTTACAGTTGCTTCACAGCGATATAAATGTGGAAAAGCTCAGGCGTCCACCTCTTAGTTCGCCTTTTTGTCCACCTAAAATATTCATAAGTATTACAAGCAATCAAGAGTTAATGAACAATCAACAAAGCATCCTATTACACTAGCAACCCCGCAATCTGTTGCTATCATAATTTTCAGCAATGTCAGGAATGCTCACGAACCCCTAACATTTGCCAGAAAACTTACTACTAACTCAAGGTATCTTTCAAATAAGCTTCAAAATTGCATTTTTTTTTTATCAAATGTTAAATTCAGTCCTCTATATTCGTAATACGCGCGCGAGGCTCAATCCTTTGTAGACTACTTTTTTTTTAAATTAATCTACTATAAAATCAAATATTAAAAATCCATCATCACCCTCGTGGCGAACAGAAATAGTTTTAGCAGTGCTACAATAATTATTAAAAAGACGTTATGACAGCTATCCATATAAAATAATCCGTTAGAGATAACTTCGTCAAGATACATAATTTGTCAATTCATAAAAAAAATCACTGGATAACTGTTCAAAAGACAGTTTTAACGTGTGAAATGCAGTGTCTTTTAAATTCTGTAAGTGTTGCTAAACGTTTGATATGTCTAGGCATCGAATTGAAAACATTTATTCCTTTATAATATAATGAATTTTGTGAAGCACAAGTCAAGAAATGTGGTGTTCCTATTTCAACCGCGTTTCTAGTATTATATCTATGAAAGTCACTTCCTCTTTCAATTCGATCACACAAATATCGAGGCAGCAAACCGTTAACTACTTTAAAAATAAACACCATAGTCAAATATACAATTCTTTGCTTCACCGACAACCATTGTAAGGCGTCTAACATCAAAGTTGAGGAAGTGAATCTATTACATCTCAAAATCAAACGCATTATTTTATTCTGCAAGCGCTGTAATCTCGATATTTGTGTTGCATTGGCCAGAAATAAAATGGAAGGCCAAAAGTCAAGATGAGGAGAGATGATTGATTTGTATAGCTGTATTTTACTGGCAATAGTTAAATCGTTTTTCATCAATCATACTATTTTAGGCAATTCTGGACAAACTGAAGCTAGCAGTCGATGAAAATATTTTCATTTCAGTCTTTCCCAAGCAGTGGGTGTCTACTCAATCCTAGGAATCAAACTCCCTGAGTTCTCCAGGTTTTTCCAGGTCGGATGAAAAAAATTCCAAGTGCATACAAATTATACACATTATTATTTTATCTATTTATCCATCTGAAATCCCTTTTATGTACTTATTGATTTGTTATTTTCGATTGTTCAAACTTGGGCGTTGGTACATATAAGTCGGCACAGCAAAAAAGTTATTGAATATTACAGCAGAACAGATGCACATAGGTTGTTTAGTATTAATTTGTACAATTTATGTTTAGTAAATGCACCAATAGTGGAGGTACGTTAGTACAATGTACTTCTATAGCAGCTTAGGGAGACTCTATAAGCCACCATAGGAACACATTGCACTAAAGTACCGTCACTATTGGTGCATTTATCCTACACATAATTTGCGAAAAGAAATTATATCCATGGGTGTAATATTGTATTTGGTTTTTGCAATCACATTAGTTATTCATACAGTAGCATGCATTCCGTCAATAAATATTACATTCTTTTTTGGTATTTGTGTAGTATTTTTTCAATTCAAGAATATAAATACAAGTAAGAAACCTGTCTATACTATTTCGATAAAACGATATATCAAAATTTGATAACAATATGCTTTCAAAAACAAAATATCATTTTGATAATATGTTTGAATCCAACTCTGTTTGGAAGATCAAGATAGAATAAATCATGGTTTCACAAGTCTAAAATCTCTTAAGGTCCGTTTAGACTATCTGATTTCTTGGTCTGATTTTGACCGCCGCCATAATGAAAAATCTGCTCGAATTTACTTTCGACACACTTTGTCGAACCCCCCCCTGTTTGATGGTGTTCACATTGCTTGCACCTGTCGAAAGAACTGTCAATTTAGATTTCAAAACAAAACTGTATCAGGAATCAAAAGTAAATACTTCCATCAAGAATTACCGGAAAATTGCTCTAGTTTCGGCAGACGTATTTGCTTTTATTATTTTAAATAAAATGAGAAATAGAAGGTGAACTTTGTGGAGTAGGATATGGTTGCTCGGGAGGAACACCGGCAGGGATCTGGGTCACCTTGTCCTTCAAGAACTGCGATATAAAGATGAAAAAGAATTTCACAACTTCGCCAGGATGTCGATACCAACTTTCGACAAGGTAGTGGGCAGGCATGGAAAATCATTTACATTCATTTCATGCATTCATTTACATTCATTTGCTTCTAACTTTTGTCATCAATAGCAATCCGCAAAATGATGTATGGAACTTTAGTAGGTTTTGTTATTAGCTGCAACTTTTGCCCATAACACAAATCTGTATCTCTTATGCATCACGAATTAGAGCGGGCAGAACTTGTTACTGTTTTTCAGTGAATGTAAAATACATTCACTAAAAAACAGTACTGGATTCTGTTCGCTCTGGTTCGTCATGCATAAGAGATATGGATTTGAGTTGTTAGCAAAAGTTTTAGTTAATAACAAAACCTACAAAAGCTTTATACATTATTTTGCGGAATTCTTTTGATAAAAAAGTTAGGGGCAAATGAATGTAAATGAATGCACGAAATGAATGCAAATGATTTTCCATGCCTGGTAGTGGGTAAAGTACACTGAAGTCGCTTTTTACGCGGTTTTTTTTTACACGGTTTTTTTTACGCGGTTTTTTTTTACGCGGTTTTTTTTTACGCGGATTTCGGAATTTACGCGGTTTTTTTTACGCGGATTCCGTTTTTTTTTACGCGGGACGTATCACCCGCGTAAAAAGCGACTCCAGTGTACTCTATAGATCTAAATGATTCCTTGAGTTATGAAAATTTCTGTTTAGAACTCAATTCTGCAAGGTCTTCAAACCTTCTGACGTCCATGAAGTTTTGTTTCTGTTCTCCGGTAAAATTTCTTTAAAGATCAACAATCTTTCCTGACAATCTGCAGATGTCTCGGTAATTCTACAGATTTCGCAGTTCTGTGTGTTCTTCAGAAGATCTGCAAATTTTCCTAAAAATCTACAAAGTTCCTGAATTCCTGAAGATTTAAAATCCTTGAATCTCTAATGTTCACAAAATTTCTAATAATCTACAAACTTCTCGAAAGTTCTGTAATTTTCTCAGCAGATTTTCATGATTCAATGAATATCTGCAAATATCTCTGAACATCTATACAATTTTCTAAAGAATTAAAAGATTATCTAGAAATTTTTGAGCTTTCCGGAAGTTTTAGGAAGTATTCTTAAGTTTTTCTAATTTTTCTGAAGCTGTGCAAATATCTCTAAAGATCAGCGATCTTACCTGAAGTTCTGTAAATGTCTTTCAAAATCCAAGAATGGCAGTAAAATTCTGAAAATTTATTTAAACATCTGCTAATTTTTGAGAAGATTTACGATCCACCCTCTGAACTTTTCTGAAGTTCCTAAAATTTATTTCAAATTCTGTGAAGTTTTCTGAAGTACTGTATTTCTGCTCTAAAGATCTACGAACTGCTCTGAGTTCAATAAATTTCACAGTAGATCTCCGAACTTTTCTTAAGTTCTTAAAGATCAGCGAACTTTCCGAAGATCTGTGAGTTTTGCTGAAGTTTTGAAATTTTTTTTTTAAACGTTCGAACTTTCTGACGTTCTACAGACTTCTCTTAAGGTCTACGGACTTCTCTGAAGTTCTTTATATCTATCTATTTCCGACTTCCATGGAATTGAGGTACTTTTCTGACATTTAACGAATTTTTCTGAAGATCTCACATTTATGTGAAACTGTGAAACTTTCTGTCAAATTCCTGCAAATATCTTTAAAGTTCTGTAAAGTTGTCTTAAGCTCCGTAGCTCTATTCCCAAGATCTACAAAAAAAACTTGAGGCTCAATAGATTTCTCAGTAGATCTGCAAACTTCTCTGATGTTTTGGAAATTCCTCTCGGGGTACCATGAAGATTTGAAAATTTCCTTGAAGATTGTTGTCAAAATTTATCTGAAAATATTTGAGCTTCTTTGAAGTTTTAAATGTCTCTCTTAAGATCTACAATTTTTTTTTCTGAAATAGTGTAAATATTTGTTTTAAATCGCCGAACTTTCCTGAAGTTCTGCAATTTTTAATTGAAGATCCATTAACATTTCTGAGATTCTTGTGGTTTTTTCTGAAGTCCTGTAATTTTTTTTCAAAGTTCTGTAGCTTTGTTCTGAAGATCTACGAACTTTTCTGATGTTGAATAATGTTTCGAGGATCTCCAAACTTCTGTGAAATACTTTATATTTCACTGTAGATTCTTGGACTTGTCTGAAGTTATGCGAATTTTCCTGAAGATTTGCAAAATTTCGCTTATAGTTTTACAAATTGATTTGAAATTATTTTTGTTTGCTTGAAGTTTTGAAATTTTCTTTGAACATTTATCTGAAAATCAACGACCTCTCTTGTGATTTTGTTTTTATGAATTTCAGTTAATAACTTTTAATTTGTTTGTAGTTCTGTTCTCAAGATCTACGAACTACCCTGAAGCTCAACAAATTTCTCAGTAGATCTCCGACCCTCTCTGAAGCTCAAAAAAAATCTATGTAGGCTCTCAGATCTGCTGTCTGGCATGCTTATTCTTATACAATACATGCTTCGTACGCTTTCTTTTGATGGTTGCCAGTCTCTCTTTTTCGGCTGTTTCCTTTTTACGACGATTTTGATCCTACACATACAAATCAGCGAAGAGCGAGCGTGACAAGACTCTCTGAATAAACTTGTCTCGTTCGCACACGTTGTCTTAGCTGTCAGATGCTTGTCAAGTTCAGTATCCTTAAGAAACGTTTCGAGAAACTGAACGAAAAACTTCTTTTGAATTACGAATGAAGTGATAATTGGAAAATTCCCTGAGTGGAACCAAAATTCCCTGAATATTCCAGGTTTCTCCAGAAAAAAATAAATTTCCCTGTAAATTCCCGGTTTTCCAGGTTTTTCCAGGTAGTAGGCACCCTGAGTAAGTACTAGTGTAAATATTCCTCTTTCCATGGTATTAACACCACAATGCTTCGCTAATTGACTGGATGAGACCAAATCGTCCTCCTTCCAGCGGCAGTTCTGCAACGGGCTGGAACGGCTTTGCAACATCACCTGCTGGCAAGATGTCATCACGGACCGATACCAACAAGGCCTCGATGATTGTGTACACCCTGCCGTGGGTTTGGCCGAGGGTTTGGCTGACTGCGGGACGGGATCATCTGTGGTACAGAGCATGACCCAGTTCATCGCTATGCTGCAGCATGTCGTGGCGCAAATGGATCCGGCCAACGGAAAGTATATGAGTATTGCCGTATGCCCGCGTTCAGTAGATTTCAATATTAATTGTGTATCTTATAATTGTGTTTATTAATGAGAAATAAACATTACTTTTTATTGGTTTTTATTTTTGTGAAAATCCGCCGATATTGGTTATGGGCAAATCACCCACGACGCAGCTAGTGAATGTTGAACTTACCCGTGCAGCAGCTTCAATCCAAAATGGCCTTTTACCAACTGTCAGGAAATGTGAATGAAAAGTCATGGCGTGCCTAGTTATCTCATAATTTTATTGCAATTTTTAATAAAATATGATGAATATATACGAAATCAACCATTGTTCCGGTGTATACAATTTAACCACTTTTGAGAAAAACGCATTTATTCATTAATGATTAAAATGTAATCACTTTCAAGAAAAACGGGTTTATTCATCCGATGAGTAAACAGCGTTTATTCATTTTATGAATATGTGCGGGTTTTCTTGAAATTGATTAAACTTTAGACATTAATTTATACTTTTTTCTTACCGTGTATGGAACCGACGTTGACAACTCTTTTAAAACAAATGGATTTTCTTTCATTAAATCGCATCGTGTAAGGGGCTGTTCATAAACCACGTAGACACTTAAGAAGAAGGGGGGGGGGGGTTCGGCGAGTGTCTATTACTATGGTCCACACAAATTTCCAAAAATTTGTATGGAAGATTGTCTACGCGGGAGGAGGGGGTCTAAAAATTCTCAAAACGGTCTACGTAGTTTATGAACAGCCCTAAGTACGAACGTACTGCCTGTATATTTCTGAAAATCTCTATGATGATGACTAAATATACATGAATATAATTATTTTCGCCAATATTGAGCTAATTTGTGAATCTGTTCCACTAAAGCTGGCATCACGGCCGTTATTGAAAGGTCAAGTAAATTTTGTAAATGTTGCACAGCTTCTTCATCGGATAGATCCAAACGTAAATTATCTTCTACCTTTTTAACAGCCTTGTCGGGTTCTAAGGCAATATCCGGAATGGATGCATCTACCATCAAACCAAATAAATTCAGCATAACGTTGGCATGTCGCCGAAGGTGAAGAAAAGCGGTATAGCATAGTTTTCTAAATTCTTGATAGTATTCAGAATTCAGACCGCCCATTGCTTCTACCATTTCCTTACTCAGTTTCATTGGTGGAGGCATCGGCTTGGGATCTCTGCCTAAAATATAGCCAAAATCGATGTGAAATAACTTACCATAATTGGTCAGAAGTAAGTTGTCCAAATGACGATCCCCAACGCCTGTATAACATAAGTCCAATTATAGTTTTGCAGTATTTAATCAAATATGTACATTTACCTAATAAGTAAGTAATCACACAATAGCCAGCACAGCTTTTTATATATGTTTCCATTACATCGGAAACTATTCCGTATGGTCCTGTTTCGCACGGATGATGTTTACGGAAAAAGTTCAAAATGCTACCCTCGGCATTCAGAACTTCGGCAACTGTTATCGAATCAATATATTGCATAAACCCATGCTTGGAACTAGTAGCAAGTACGCGATACGGTGTGAGTTTCAAATCTAGATTTTCCTTTTGTAGCAACTTGTCCATCAATGTGATCATTTGCAATATAAGCTGATCCTGTCGTAAATCATCGCCGTGCTTGAATATTGCAACATACTCCGTTGGACCAGTTGTCAAAAATGTTAGTCTGGAAGCGATAGGAAAGAGGATCAAAACAAAGGATTTATTTTAACAACGTAATGAAAAAGAACAGACAACCAAAACTCGCTTACAATGAAAGGATACCCACAATCAGTGGTGGACAAGAAAACCAACCGGTACACACATGTACTGATACGGTCGCACACCGTGTAAAGTTTTCATTTCGTTTACACGTTCACGCTCATTCAATTTTCTCAAAAGTGAGAAGAATTCTACTCACTTTCGGTAAAAGTCGAACTACTCTAAAGTGAGTAAACACATAGTTTCTGACTTTTGAGTAATGGATGCGTCTGTCAAATTTAGAGTAACTTCTACTCATTTCTAATTTTAAGAAAATTAACGGAACTGAGTAAATATTACACAGTTCTTGTATAATTGATCGGTTTATAAAATGAGTCATTTGAACTGTCATTGGAAAAACAGCATATTAATTAAAATATAATAACAATAAGGTTACATTGCAATATTTTTTGTGATATGGATGGAGTATCATGTGATCATCAGCCCTCTCGTCAACATGGGATGTTTCGCTCTCCTGAAATTAAACTTAATTCAATCTATCAACATTTCCTCGATCACAGAATCAGGCCTACACCTACGAACACTTCAAACATGCTAGTGACGGAATTGCTCCGGATACTACGAGTATACGAACGCTGCTTCTGGAATTGGTAATCATTACAAAAAGCATGAACTTCAAAATCAATAAGCTTTTATCATCGTTGTTATGAAATAAATATAATCAAATTTATTGTTTCACCATTAAAATAATAGTAAGCCTCAATGTCATATTATTAGTCAGAGAAAAAAATTGTGGGTACCCAAAAAAAAAGTTGACTTGACGCAATTTTATTGAATAGCATCTTCGCGAGTTTTATTAAAGTTAAGTTATGTTTTCTTTATTAGAGAGGCTGGTTCGCCTCCGTATGAGTTTCATTTAACCGTAGTTTAGCAAAATAAAAAAAAATGCAAAAAGCCCCCAAACAACCCCAGGCCCCCTCCAGATAAATGTTTTAGCTACGCCAATGAACGCTGATAAAAGTGCGCTTTTACGTTGTATCACCTTGGTGCCTTCTGCAAACTTATTTCCTATGAACCAAGGAATAAGTGCTCCGAAGACACCAAAACGATTTAACGTAAAAGTAAATTTTTAACTATTTGTTTTATATTACTTCTGGGTGAAGTCAACGATTTACATAGAAGATGCTAATTTCAAATAACAGACTAGAGTGGTAATTTTTATACGATAGATGAGGAGATGAAAGTATAGAATTGAGAGTTCCGTTAGAGTACGGCAGTGTGAAATTGTATATACCTATAAAGTCAGGGTGGCAAGTGAATTTCCATTTCGAAATTCCTGGTTTTTCCCTGGTTTTTCTGGTCAATTATTTAAAAATTTCCTGGTTTTAAAAACCATGTATTTAAAAAAAACAATTTTTAATAAAAAAAATAAAGTGAATCCTTGTACCATCATTCTTCGCGCAATGCGGAATTTCACAAACCAAAATAGGTATTAAGGTTCTTGTGAATGCCCGTGAAATCTTTATCTGATTGTTTGCTGTAAAGAAGCTAGTAGGTCTCTAGTATTTGAAATTTAGAGATCTATAAGCCCCTAAATCTTGAGATTTCTGTTTTTGAAACTGCGATTTTTTAACTTTTTTATTGAGATTTTTAGCCAACAGGCTAGTTTATCTCAAGCTGAAATTGCGAAGTGTGATATGAATGAGGACTCTTTAAACAAACCTTTGCTTCTAACAATTTTACGGATTTCCAGTTTTTTAAATTTTCCGCAAATTGTCAACGATTAAAGATCTTATTTAGTGGAATTTTGATTACAACAAGATTTCAAAATCATATGATTAAAAGATTTCATAAGCAACGCTAGTTTAATAACTCTTATTATTAAAAAGACTGACTGCTGAAGTTCATATAAACTCCCTAAAGTTCGTAGAACTTTCCTAAAGCGTTAAGGTCTTTCCTGAAGGGTTCATTTAAGTTTGTATTGCCCGAATTTCATGGGACTACCCCGAAGTTCGAAGGATTTTTTTTTAAGATCTTGGATTTCCCTGAAGTTCGGAGTTTTTTTGAAATTCATAGGAATTTCTTAAATATCGTAGAAGTACCACGAAGTTCGTAAAAATTCTCAGAAGTTCGTAAGACTTCCTTCAAGTTCGAAGAACTTTCTCGAAGATTTGAGGACTTCCCTGAAGTTTGAAGAACTTAACTGAATATATGAGGACCCTAAATTTAGAAGAGCTTCCCTGAAGTGCATAAGACTTTCCAAAAGTTTGTGGGTCTTTCCTTAATCTCTTAGAAATTCCCTGAAGTTTGGAGAGCTCCCATGAATTTCGTAGGACTACCTGTAGTTCAATCGACTTCTCGGAAGTTCTAGGAACTTTTTTGAGCTTGGAGAACTATGATAAGTTCAGAGGACTTCCCAAGAGTATTGAAGAAGTCTTCTGAAGCTCGGAAAAAATCCATAAGTCAAGAACAACATGTTTTTCATACAAGCTTTTTGTAAACAAACCTTCTTATGCCCTTTCCTCGCCACCCATATGTTGCCAACGCAAACCAACAACATCACCGGTAAGGGGAAGCTTTCTCCTTCCCGATGATGTTGTTGGTTTGCGTAGGTGACCCTCGGTTGGCGAGAAAAGGGCCTACAAAGGTTTGTTTACAAAAAGCTTGTATGCCCTTTTCACTTATGGCTCTTGAAGTGTCATACGATTATCGTTAAGTTTTAAGCAATGCCTAAATGTCGTACAAGTTACCTTAAATCTGTAGAAAGTTCTGTGAAATTCGTAGTTATTCCCCAAAGATTAAAGGACTTCCCTGAAGTTCGTAAGACTTCTCTGAAATTTGTAGAACTTCTCTGAAACTTGTAAAACTTTACCGAGTTTTATAGAACTTGCATGAAGTTCGAAGGCCTTATCTGAAGTTTTTAGAAATAGAACTTTTCTATTGAACTTGTTCAACAGGTACTTCAAAGTAGTTACGCGTCGGCACTGCTTAAGTCTGCTATCAATTAAACACAAATCATATATGCAATTGATTCGAGAAAAAAATTAAATTAAAAATAAATGCAAAATATATTTACTAAATTTTCAGGGTAAATTTTGTTCATCAATGTTTAGTTGTGTGAAAGATTTAGCTTGAACAAAATGGTTAGTTTTGACCTGATTATAAATAAAAACTTTGACATAGGGGAAATGTTGGCTTCGGCAATACCTTAACCTATTATCACAGACAAACAGACATAACACTAGCAAGTTGTTCATCGAACAAGCATTTAACGGTCAATTTAAATGTATCGTAGTTGGTATTACCGCCACCTGTGGCGCGCATAGTCAGTTCCCTTGCGTTTGACGTTTATACACTATCGCCATCTGTTCAGCGTACTACCCACCACAGTGTACTCAACAGATGGCGGTAATTTTTTAGCGACGATGTTTTACAGTGAGAAATATTCAATGTGTTATGTCTGTTTGTCTGTGCTATTATCGTCAAGGGGGTAAACAAAGTCCTAGAGCACCTCAATTTGGCCAATGGATGCTCTCAAACACAATGTATCCACATACCAAAATTGAGCCCTCAAGGACGTTGTTTACCCCCTGACGATAATAGGTTAAGGTATTGCTGAAGCAAACATTTCCCCTACATAAAACCTATTTAAATTATACAAACAAGATTATTTTCCTGGTGGACTTCCTGGTTGGTTGGAAATTCCTGGTTTTTCCCCGGTTTTCCCTGGTGAAAATAAATTCCCGACTTTTCCCGGTTTTCCTGGTTTTCCTGGTTCACTTGCCACTCTGCTATAGAGACTAGAAAGCGAACAGGGACAACTTTTATGAATGAAGGTACAAATCTATTTGATCATCTCTCTTTACCAAACTCCCCCGTTGGAGAGGGATGGTGAGGGGTATCTTCCCCTGCCACCACCAGTGGTTACAACACCGACTAACCCACATGAAACTTAAACTTAACTCTTGATCGAGAATCCATAACGGCGGATTCAAATGTGCAGCGATCCCATCTGTCAAAACCATAGAATTTTTTTATCTAGATGAAAATAATTAGACCGGAATAGATTAGACACAAACCAACTCATACGTTTTGCATTCGTGTTCGTGGCTAGGATACAAATTTTTCGCGAACACGGCGTGTCAGTTTTGTGTTTTGATCATAAATTGATTGTCCTTCTTTATCATATATTTAACGAATTAATTATGTTCTCTTCCATATATTAAAAGAAGGGAATATCGTTTATCCAAAGAATTAATTATTTCCTTTTCATATATTTTCAAAGAAAGGAAAACCCCTTGATCCATTAAGAAGTTTTTCTATTCTTTTTATATACGCGAAAGAAGATTCCAGGAGTGATTTTCTGGGGAATGGTTTTCGGGGGAATGGTTTTCTGGGGAATGTTATAGAATCATTTTACACAGAAGTCGAATCGATTTGCGGTCCTGGACAAGTTCTGCATAATTTGTTTAATCTAATGTCGTTCTAGTTTTTTGCGTTGTAGCACCGGTGTAGTGTAGGCTGCAATAAGCGCGAATCATTTACAGCTCAACATCATTTGTTTGTAAACAAAAGTGCAACCGACATCTACACTCTGAATAATTTCGGTGTACGGAGGTGTATGGGCAACATTGAGCAATATGTGAATTTTTTACAAACAAATGAATATGAACTTTTGGTTTCATTTACATTTTTCCATACAAACTTTAAAGTCCTCCTGAAAATCTAGATCATAGCATAGCTGTTGGGGACAGATCGAAAAAACAGTGGGAAGCAGGGTTTTTTTTAAAGTTGACCCACTCTAATATCCATAGTAGAACTGTACCGAAATAGAAAGCCAAATCTCTAGGAGAAAAAATCAGTACGAGTTCGGATTATCTGGGATCATACAAATAATTAGTAACTTACTTTGATGGCATTAAGGCACTTTTAAAAAGTGTCACTTTTTCTGCTACAATTCCACGAATACGCACAAACGGATCTAGAGGAAATGATAACGGTTCGAATTTAGTGAAATTAATTTTCAATGCATCAGTGTCAGAAAGCAACATTTGGAATTTTTCGGTCTTTTTCTTGCGATTCCCTGGTTCTTTGGCCACAATTTTTATAAGTTTTACAAGACTGTCGATAAACTTTTGTTGCTCTTTCAGACTGCGGTGTATGGTTCTTAATTCAGGGGTTCCTGCAAGAAGATACGGTAAATACATAATGATCACTTGTACTACTGTGAGTTAACTAATAGCAAATTCGTTTATTATTCAGTTCCAACCTGGATCGGGTATCAAGATTGGGCCTGCTTGTTTTCTGACAAACGTCAGTTCGATCGTTTGTTTTTAAAACCCAGCTCAGGTTGAGGTTCGCACTGACAAAAAGTTCGGTTTCGCACTGGGTTGGAACTGGTTCCAACCCCGATAATAAACGAATTCGCTATAATAAATACAACTGCATACCTGTTGAAAGCTGTCGAAGGTATAATTGTAGAACCGTACGATACATTTTTCGAACACGTTCATCTTGCTTCCGAACTGTTTCTTCCTCACACTCTATTGACAAGTACCAATACAGGTAATTGGCCAATGTTGAATTTTTACATGCTCGTTGAATGAGAAACATTGCAAGATTACAAGGTACTGATACATCCTCGCAGTGATTTATATTTGAATCATTCGGGATCGAAATATTGTCGGTGTTCTTTGTGGATGTTGACCCCCTCACCTCGTGGTTGGCTTCATCATAAATGGACGTTCTCCCTGAAATGTATAAATCATCGTTTTAAAATATGCACACTACAATGAAGACCGCCCGCACACGCTGATCGAAGAACATCCACGCTGCGCGTTGCGCTGCTGCTGCTGTAAACGCTCGGTGGTAGTATTTTTTTTTTTTTTTACTTTATTAGAGAGATTTTTTTAACCGTTGAGTAGTTCATCTCTATAAAATAGGAGGCCCCAGAGGGGGGTTCTGCCTGCAAATTTTGTTACGGAGTTGGCATACAATTCACATGCACTCAAATAGAAGCAATTAAAACAGATTCCAGTAAAAAGACTAACAATACAGGCAACAAGAAAAAAAACACAATCTGGTACATCAAATTTATATAGGGTTTTGAAAGTGATCGGAGCTCCCTCGTCCGGCAGAGATGTCCTGTCAGCCTCGGTGGTAGTAGTATCAACAATCAATACGAAACTAACGATTTTAAATTGGCTCACTACTTGACTAGCCTATTGGTCCCAAGCAAACGTTTGACGTACCCCATTCTAGTCGAAATTCTACTACTACACAATGTTTGTTTTGATTCGCTATGAAAGTTTGACAGATAAAATGAGGGGTTAGTCGATTTTTCTATGTTTCGAGGGGTGAATCGATTAGCTTGGGACCGAAGAGAGTACCAGAGCTGAGCCAAAAAGTTGAGCACGTTATTTCGGGACCTTCTAGTCTTAGAGTTACCTCTATGGTAGTATAGGATTATCAGATAAGTTTATGTTCTTGTTTCTTTCTCTCAACCATCAGTTAAATTTAATTTTGTGTTTCTGTTTGCAGTGTTGTCTTTGAATTGTGTCTGTGTTGTTTCGATTATAGTTTCAGTTGTAGAGCGTTTTGCGCTCTAGCTAGTACGGTAGAATTGACATTTTGTCGGAAGACGGCATGGACGTTTTGTCGGAAGACAATTCCACTTTGTCACCCGATGGCAAGAAAGGTCGCAAACGTCTGTCATCTCAGAAAGCAGATTGCTATTGCAATTTTTCAGTGTACCACATGGCAACACCACTACTACTGGATTGTTCCACATGGCAACACTACTACTAGATTGAACTAGCATTTTCACCAAATGTACTAGAATGTTTTGGTTCTATCTCTTTCACTCTACTCAAAACTGAAATGCATAAAAAAATGACAAAATGATACGCACTCTTTCCACACTGTCAAAGAATCATTGTACACAAAATCAACTTTGTTCAAATCAAAACAAAAAAACTAACCCATCTGGTGGATGATGGCACAAGCTTCCAAGAAAATTCTATTACAGTGAACCACATTATTTAAATGGATTTCTTCGCCAATTAGTCGTCTGTCACTTCGTTTGTGCTAAAACGCTCTCTTAAGGAACGTTCCAGGCAGTTTTTTGCAGAAATTTCAGATGACGAGTCTGACTCTAACTTGGCTGAGAAGGGAACTCCTTTCAATTCTTCATGGAATCGAAGACGCATCCGTTCGCGAAAAGTTGCAGAACAGGAACCCCAACTCAGCTTGCCCAAATAAAGCAGTGGTGGAAAAAAGGAAGTTTCAACTCCTCCTGGTTTCTGCAGAACTGACTATACCCAGGATTTTCCACCTCTCCCTGGGACATCAAAAATCCCTGATGGCCCATTTTTAAGAACAGAAACCCCTTCTTCATCTCGGTTGTTCTCATTTGATAACATTGTGGACGGTATCCTCAAGTACCTCGATATTTCTGATCCTCTCAAAAGCATTGTTCTGGCAATGCTTCCTACTGTGAAGACCCTCTTTAAGCAATTGACATTGAAGTAACTCCTCCTCGCAGCAATCATTTCCTTCGATGGATAATTTCCAAACGAGGTCGGGGATTTGATCACTGAATTGTCGAAGTCTTATCCCTAAATTAGAATCTTTTAAGTTTTTAGTTCACAATAATGATTTTGGTGCATTTGCTCTTTGTAAAACTTGGCTCTCTTCAGATATAGATCTTCCTTTTTATGATTTTAAATTTATTCGACAGGATCATGATGATTCGCGTGGAGGAGGGGTGCTTTTGGGGATCGAAAATTGCCATTCCTTCTATACAGTGAATCTTCCACATTTTCCAGGTATTGAAGTCGTCATCGAAAACAACTTTCAGATATCTGTTCAGTTCTTCCTACTCCACGGTTGATTATGGGAGATTTTAATTCCCGCAGTACAGGCTGAGGGGAACTGTATGATGGACAACCGTTCTACTTTGATATATGACCTCTGTGACAACTTTAATATGACAATTCTTAACAATGGAGAAGTAACACGTTTGGCTGGTCCATCCTCGAATGTAAGTAGATTTGACCTCACACTTTGCTCTAATTCATTATCGTTGGATTGCACGTGGAATGTAATCCAGAATTCCCACGGTAGTGATCACTTGCCAATCAAAGATTCAATTTCCAGTGGGTTCAATCTGTCGGAATCTATTAACGTCGCGTACGACCTCACCTTCGATCATGAACAATAATGAACAAAGTTCAAGACTGTGATGAAGCCCTAACGTCGGTAGAAAGGCTTCACCGTTGGAGGAATATAACTTCCTCTCCAATCTGATCTTGGACAGTGCGCTTCAAGCTCAAATTCGACCGGTTCCAGGAATAGCACTGAGATTTATCGTAAAAATTCCGACGCGTTTAAGGTTTTTCCGGAAACGTGAAACAACTGTGCATTTCGAAGCGTACGCGGCTCTTGAGCGCGAACTAAAAAGTCTCATCAAAGCCAAGAAACGCGGATACTGGCGGCGGATTATCGCGTGAAACGTCGATGAATACGCTTTGGAACACGGCGCAAAGGTTGCGTAACCAGTCTTCTAACAACGAGAGCGAGGAGTACTCGGATCGTTGGATTCTCAAGTGTCGCGAAAAGTATGTCTTGATTCCGTGCCGGCACAGATGATTCCTCGGTAGACGAGATCAGCCTTTTTAAATGCTGAAGCTCTCACTTGCGCTCCTTTTGTGTGGCAATTCGACTCCGAGGGTTGATATGATTAAGTTTAACTAGTTTAAGAACCTCCCAGACGTCGCTAAGAGGCGCATGTTTAACTTGTTTGGTCAGTTTCTGGAGCTCAACATTGTTCCGGGTGATTGGAGATGGGTGAGAATTATAGCCATTAAAAAGACTGGAAAACCCGCGAGAAAATGATCCTTTTTCGCTTGAACAAATGAGTTGAGATGAACCACCTACTCTCAGATACCGTGGACCCCCGTTAATTTGAACGAAACTTCGTGCAAATTAACGGGGTGCATTTTCTAGTAACCCTATGACGAGCAGAAAAGTGAGTTTCTGGTAGCCTTGTTTGCTGTTTTGATTTGAATCTGCGTTCCGTTTCACATCGTTCCATTTCGCTTTACTCTATGCCATGTGCTAAATGATGTTTGAGCAATTTTTAGTTTGCACGGCGGTCAGATTACCGGGGGTCCACGGTACTCAATTTAGTTTCCATAGGGGTAAGGGAACGAATGACTGTCTCGCGTTGCTTTCCACAGAAATTCAGTTGGCTTTGCTAAAAAAAAACCCCCCATTTTGTGTTGTTGGATATCAAGGGGGCTTTTGATTCAGTTTCGGTTGAAGTCCTTTCAGACAAACTCCACGCTTGTGGTCTTTTCCCAGTAAGGTTCTACAAAGGGTAATTAATTTGGTGTTCTGCTTCTTTTTTAAATATCATTCAATCATCATCATTAGTATACACATACATTCATGCATTATAAATACGAAAATTTAAAACATGTATTTCATGATTTTAGATCGAAAGTTTCCTGGATAAAACACATTCACTGCATTTACTTACTTGTGTTCTTCGAAGTATAGCACAATTACACGCAATCGAATACACGAAACTCGAAACGTCTGCTTCACAAAACTCTTGGTGAACAAAATTTATCACAAAGAAAACCATTTCAACTTTACTGCTTTGCTAGCAATCGTGAAAGTATCATTGAAACAGCGGTGCCAGATGCATTGCTTCTAACAATGAATTTAAGTTTATTAAAACAAGTAATTGCGAAGTTTGACTCATTAACATAGATGAGTGAATGTATTTAATTGTGAATAAAAAATATCAAAAACTACCCGAAAAAAAAATTACAGTGAAATTTTTAGTGGAAACAATGCTATAACATTAATATTTATTGTCGACAATAAAAATGATTGTTATAATGTTGTACTCTTCCGAAAACGGCAAAACTGCTACCTAGATGTACAATGAATGTACATAATAAAATGTTGTTACAATGATTTTTATCGTATTTTTCATTTATTTTATTGTTAACATGATTCGATCATGAACAATAATGAACAACTCTATTACAATAAAAATTGTTGTTACATTAAATATTGGTGTATTTTCATTGTGGGTTACTTCACGAACAATAAAAATAAATCTGATTGAAGCATGCAGTCTATGAGAGGGTTAGCAACACTGCCAATGTAATTAAGATAGGCGCTGCTCGTATGGCTCTGGCTTTGACAGTTCGTTTGTTTCAAAATCAGGCAGTCCGCGTCCGCTCATATCTTATCCTAGACCCTCTCTAAAGCTTAATGGAGACCTTTTCCGTGCAGTCAATAATCATACAATAATAATAAAAAATTCCACCACTTGAAGATGTCAGAAAGGAACTCTCAGGTGGAAGCATATTTCATGGGCGATTCTCTCCAGTCGAATGCATTAACTTATCAACGGCGCTCAACCAGCAAGGAGACGTGACCTAGGGATATCGAGGGCATGGGAGTTGGCCTATATTTCTCACAAGTTCCGGATCGAATCTCTATCCATAACCAGTAAAAAAGGACCACCCGTAACAGACATACCACCTCCTTCCCTTCCCGGTGCAATGTTTTATTTTTTCGATTTATTTTTAAAGTCGATAAAGTAGATCTGTCAAGCCAACACATACACTCTAAAGTACTCTGTTATTTTTTTTAATCAATAAATTCGCCAACCAACAGTAAAATAACAATAATATATTATGTTATTGAAAAAAAATTATATGGGAAAATCACGAAAATTTCATTGTTAAGATACTTAACAACCCCCCTTTTTTGTTGTAAATTTTCCATTTACCATGAAATTTACTGTTTTGTACAACATAAATCAAGGTAAATTTATTGTAGACGTAACAATATAAATCATTGTTAAGACAATAATTTTCGTCTTATTGTTACATTGTTTGTTAATGTAATTTTGTTGTTATTTTTTTCGGGTAAATAAATCAAACAAAATGACCATTTTAGACATTTTACAGGTCCAATTAAAAAGTCACAGAAGATTGAATTAAACACTAACAGGAAAGATGGCACCAGTGCACGTAACCTGTAATTCGCTTTCCCTCTCATGGCGGTAAGCTCCAACTCGGATCAACATTTCATACCGGTCCTGATTGAAGGATGTGCCAAATGTTTGTTAAGGATCGTATTGATTAACATCGACAACATAACAGCTTGACATTCGGTAAGGATAAGGATAAGGATAATACCGGTTGGAACTTACCACCATCAGGGTGTAAACACAATTTCAAACAGCGAGATCTGGCATTTTTTTGTCTACCTGACCTTATGCACTAGATAGTGTGACGTGCTGTTGTAGTGAAACGAAGGAAGAAAAGAGAGTTAAACTTTCCTCACCATACCAGTTGATATTAATGAAACATGGACAGTTTTGGCGTGGTGACATGCACATCCAATGAATTTTACCAATACATTTAGAAAATGATGATCGAAGAATATTTCAAAAAGAAGCAGTAGACAAATTATTTACCCTTTGTAGAACCTTAATCAATAACTTTTTGTAAAATTTGCTGTCAGAGAAACATATGAGCTTTTCTCATGTAAACTCTAAAAACTCTACAGCTTCACGATTTAGCTACATGAGTCTCCCCCAGGGCCCCTTTTGCATAATTTCTACGTCAGAAAAATTGATAATTCAAGCTGAACATTGAATTAGGTCCTAAGTAACATTGATCGATTCTCTTCATCGACTTTCTCTTTCGTTTATAGCTTGAACACATAACCGTCTCTTGATCTGTTTGCCGTATTCGATGCTACATAAAAGCTTCTTTTATCGATCGGTGAGCTGAAAATAAGTGGGACATAATGCTTGAATTGTCTTAGTGAAAACTCCACGTTGAGACAACTTGCAGATTACGGCATAGTGTCTGACACAGGGCCCAAAGGGGTCGACCAGCAAGGACCCTTACAGGATACCTTAGACAATTTATATACTTGGGCTATTCAGCTAGGTATCGGATTCTCCATGATAAAACTGAGTTGGTAGTTTGTTTTTTTCTAGGAAGCATAGCTCAACACAATCGAAGCATCGACTTTTGGGTAAACCGATCACTCATTATATGTCCTTCAAATAGCCTGGGGTCTGGTTCGATTTCAAATGCACTTGGAGATCCCACATTGAGTATCTGAAACGGAAATGCCAACAAAGGATCATTTTTTTTTTCGAACAATTACCGAAACGTGGTGAAGAGCTCATCCGCAAGATCTTTTAACGTTGCACCGGACAATGATTTTATCGGTTATAGAGTACAGTATTTTTTGCTTCCAGTCGGCGGCTAAAACTCACTTCATCAAGCTGGAACATATCCAGTATCGCTGTCTTCGTATCGCGTTAGGATGCACGCGCTCGACTCATACGATGAGTCTCGATGTATTGGCGGGCATCACCCGGTGTTAAAATATGAACCCACTGGTGATTGCAAACTTTGAGAAGCTTCTTGAGCTAAACCGTCTGGAAGCTGGAAGCTGGAGCTGGAAGTGGAGCTTGCGTGTTCGGACCTGGTTCAGGCAAGTTCCAGGCTTCAAGTAGAACATCCAAGGATAATTTCTGTTCACAACTGCTGACTGGGTGAGTTGACTGGCTTGGTGCTGAATTTGTCACGGTTCGGTTTCGTAACTGATTAATGTGTGAGCGCAGCATTCGACGGTCTTCGATCCACACATGACGTCTCCCAGGCGTTGTAACACGATGCCTGGTGCCCATTTCCAACTGTTTCGTGTGTCGACCTTGGCGTAAACTGGATCGTTCTTGCTGTAGGTCCTTGGCTGTTTGTCTGGTTTTACTGTTTGTTCTGGCTTACGAACTGTTGGTGGACGAAGCAACTCGAGGCATGTCCGGATTTGGCGACCAAACATGACCTCAGATGGTGATTTGCTGTCCGGTAAAGAGCGATTTGGTGTGCTCCGATATGTAAGCAGAAATATGTCCAAAGCTTCGTCCATTGCTCATTTCCCCTCTCGAATCTTCTTGACGTTGCTTTTGAACGTGTCCACAAAACGTTCGGCCTGCCCGTTTGACTGTGGATGGAACGGGGCTGTTGTAATGTGTTCTATCCCATTCGCCATGCAGAAGTTGGCGAATTCAGCGCTGGTGAACTGTGTACCATTGTCTTATACCAAGATTGCGGGCATCCCAAGACGAGCGAATAGTCCACGTAGAATGCTGATGGTAGCGTGGGAAGTGATACGCAGAGTTTGTACCACTTCAGGCCAGATAGTATTCGCCATCGACTGGACCGGTGAAATCGACATGAACACGTTGCCACGAACCAGATGCTTTGGGCCATGGGACAGGATCCGAGTGAGGAGAAGATCGTGCGACTGACGCACAATGTTGACAACCCTTGACGTAGGCCGTTACTGCTTCGTCAAGCGAGGGCCAGTACACAAAGCTTCTGGAGAGTGCTTTCATCCTTTTCGGTATTGCGAAGGAATCACGAGTCGTTCTCCGAACAGGATACAGCCATCCACTAGACTAACCGGCTCATGTTGGCTTGGAATCGCTTGAGTATCGGCTCGATGAGTTGCGTTTGTGGCCAACCATCTTTGACATACCGGAACACCTTGCGAAGGAGTGGATCGGACTGCATACCCTGAGCGCCGACTCTGAAACTGAGAGGAAGAACGTTAACTGAACATGAGACTACCGACCTGATATCTTCCTCGAGACAGATACTGGCGATGACGCAATCTTCCTCGGGCTTCGCGTGCTGGTCGATGAGACGGGACAGGACATCGGCATTACCGAAATTTTTGATCGATACGTACTCAATCTCGAAGTCATACAGCAGTAGAGTCAAGGCAAATCGTTGCAGCCTGTTGGCAGTATAAACGGGAATGCTTTTCTTAGATCCGAAGATTCAAAGTGGAGCGTGGTCCGTTTGATGACGGAAACGCCGACCAAATAGCATTTTATGAAACTTGGTGACGGCAAATATTATGGCCAGACCTTCGCGATCCGGTTGACTGTAATTATGTTCCGCCTTGGTGAGTGCTCTTGAAGCGTGTTGGACCACTTTCACAGATCCATCTGGAAATCGATGACTGATCGTTGCTCCAAGACCATTGGATGAAGCATCAGCCGAGACGATGATCCCCAGATTCAGATTGTAGTGAGTTAGTAGCAGATCCGAAGATAGAATTCGCTTGAAACTGTCGAATGCTTGCTGACACTCCTTGTTCCACTCGAACTTTGCTTCTGACTTGAGCAAGCTGTCAAGCGGATAGCGCAACATCCGCATATTCGGCACAAACTTCCCATAATAATTTATTGCGCCGAGGAAGGACCGCACTCCAGAGACGTCAGTGGGAGGCGAAAGCTTGGTGATCGCCTCGATTTTCGTGGAATCTGGGCGCAACCCTTGATGATCGATGACATGGCCTAGATACCGAATCTGACGTTTTCGGAACGAACATTATTCAGCTCGGATCGTGAATCCGAAATCCTCGATGCGCTGTAGAACCGCTTTCAAGTTGCGGTCATGCTCTTGCTCGTTTTCGCCACCGACTGCGACGTCGTCCATGTAGCCGGATGTTCCCTTGAGACCGGCGAGCATCGTATCGATGAGTTGTTGAAATGCTCCGGGAGCAATCTTCACACCCGGTGGAAGACTATTGTAGTGGTACAGTCCACGATGGGTATTTACCGTTAGCATACCACGACTTGCTTCATCAACTTCCACTTGCAGGAACGCATCTGGCCACAATCTGAGCACTTACGGCTTTTAAAGGTGCAGTCACGAGTGTAATGAAACGAGCCACAAAACCAACATGGCGTTTTTGGTTTGTTTTTGCTATCATTCGGATCAGTTGTGGATGACAGATAATCACGTTTCTTAAAACGCCGCCCGTAAAATTTCTGCTTCACCACATTAACTTGACCGAAATTAGAAGCAGACTCGATCATTGCGTTATCGTGCCGGAGATTGAACAATCGCTGGCTTTCTTCCGACAGCTGCTGTAGGGTGACATTGTTTTGATCTTCCATTTTGGAGAGAAGTCGCGTTCGCAGTTCGGCATCACATTCAGACTTGAGCCCACACACATAAATGAGGCATTTGAACTCTTCTTGGGTGAGCTTTCCTAACTTGAACAGGACGCAAGTTTTATTAACCCGGCAGTCAAAGGCTATGTGATCCTCTGTCGGGTTTTTGGAAACTTGGAGGCATCTGTACCGACGGCTAATAACTGACTCTTTCGCACCGAAAAGTCAAATATACTCGGGTGTAGGTTTCGAAGATCGAGATGAAAATGAAGCACTTCTCCGTGCTTGGACTTCTCTGGTCCTAATCACAATGACATTTCTTTATTATACGTTCTCACTTAAATACTATGTTTTACAATTTACCTACTGACCCGAGTGGAGAAGGCGTAGAGAAGAAAGCCCAAACATAAACATGGGCGTGCGCTACGCTGAGTCGTTGCGCCGCACTCTAATGAAGGGCAGGGGTGTTTACCTGACAATGATAAATGCATTGTCAAGGTGATGATGATTGTTTACTGCTGGGCTTTCCAGATGTTTTTGGAGGGTCTGCAAAAACCTAACAGTTACAGTTTATGGCTTTACTGCTGACTGCAAAGGACAGCGTAAGACCTTCTAAAATATAGAGGGTAGCTCGGATGCTACACCTCCCCCCTTAAAGAGAATGGTGTAACCATTTAGAAAATTTATGCAAATGTTCTGCCTCTCGACTTGGGTTCACAATGTTTTTCTCTTTTTTTTTTTAGTTACTCTTTATTACTCTATTTTTATGTACTAGTGTTTTCTTGTTCGTTATAGGGTGTCTGATTGTGCAATTTGGATCTTCGAGATTTTCAATTACATACGGCCCTATATAAAATGGATCTCATTTCTTTCGATTTTCGTTCTTAATATATACTGATTCTCCTACTTTCAAGTTAATTGGGTTTATATTGTTATTTGATATGGTTTGTCTTATTTTGTTTGAGATAAAGTTCTCTCTGCCTATTGCGTTTGTTTTCTGTAGTCTAAATTTAAGTTCCTTGTCATATTTTTCGAAATTGTATAGTGGATCGATTTGTACATTGTCCGTCCTTGAGTCGTATGGTTACCTCGCCTTTCTACCAAATGTTAACTCATATGGGCTAAACCCATGTTCTGTATGTGGTGTCGTGTTAAAAGTAAATTCATAAAATTTTACCCAATCATCCCAGTCATTCTGGTGAGTATTGGTAAAGCGTCTTAGATATTCGTTCAAACATCTGTAATTGCGTTCCAAAGCCCCAATTGACTGTGGATGGTAGGCGGTGGAAAATGTTTGTTTAATTTCCAAAAGTTTACAAATCTGCTCAAGGACCTCGTTATTGTACTCTGATCCTTGGCCAGTTCGCAATTCTATGAATGACCAATAAATTAAAATAAAATTGTAAACCAGTGCTTTGGCTAATACGGCTGCTTCCTTAGTCGGAACTGGAATTAGCACTACGTATTTCGTCAGGTACTTTGGATTGTTAAGATGTATCTATTTCCTTTCGCAGTTCTTACGAATGGTCCTGCTGTGTCTACTGATAAAATTTCTAAAGGTTTGGCTGGAGTAGTTGTGACTACTTCCGCTTCCTTTGTATGCTTAAATGTTTTGTTTATCTTGCAGTTAGCGCAATTTTTTACGAATGAAGCAATATCATTCTTCATATTTTTCCATTTGAATTGCTCTCTTATTTTCAAATATACTGAGGATCTAAGAGTCAATAAGTTTGTAATATTTCTAACGGAAATTAAAGTATGTGCACTTTTTTTTAGTTTTATGATCGAACTTCAGTTTTTTGATTTGGGGTTACTTTGATAATGCTCGATGAATGTAGAAAAAAATGGGTGAAACTCAAACAATTTAGTTTTTAAATATGAAACTTTGAATGAGTATATAATCAGAAAACATCAAAAGCAATAAGAATACAACATTGAATTTGTGATGGTTATATTGGAAATATATTTCATAAGTGATGATTTGAGTGCTTCTTCAAACAGGCGAAAAACACGAAAATTGATTTTAATATGTTTGTAAAATAAGTAACACATAGGGGAATTTACGTGTTCGCGGCAACCTAAGCAGCGACCTTCTTTCTATAGCCTTTTTCTCTAACGAACGGACACATATGCAGTATTGGTTTGTTTACAATCTTTTGCTGCCAGCTGCTCTAACAATTTCAGTCGAAAGAATTGTCAAAAACTGTTTTGAAACGCTTTTACAAAGCTCCAATCTTCTCTAGTGAGAGCGAGTATTGTAGGCAACCAGTTTTTCTTCGGCAACCGTTCCATTTGAACTGCATGTTAATCTGCTGTTCTATTATCGGCAACTCGAAATCAGCTACAATTTGACGTGCGTGTGTTGCATTTCAAGAAAACCTTGCTAGATTGCTTTTTCTCAGTGGTAAAAATATAGTCAAATTGAAGCTGAAAGCATAAAGAATCGTTTGCATGCATTCAGCGAAGTGTTTTCGTAAGAAAATCCAGTGAAAATAGTGTTTCAATTTGGGTTGCCGAAAATAGTCTGGCATGCCGAAGCCGTCACTTCCCCTACTACATAAAAAAATATACACCATATCAACGGAAATGCTTTAAGCTACAATATGGAACCAATGTTTCTAATTTGGAAAAAGTACAGCGAGTAAATTTAATCTTTACATTATACTATCAAAGATACTCCGTTTTACGGTACCTATTTTCAAATCAGACGCAAAACCAGACATTCGAAATTATCGTGGAATTGCTATTATTTCTTTTTTTTAAGTGCGTTTATTTTTCCAGGCTCATTTGCCGTAGCTTTGCGGAGCCGATATTCATTGTTTAGATTACAAAATTTCTTAAAACTAACGTTAGTAAAGCGGGGGCCGATTACTCGCGGCTATCTCGAAGTTAGGGGTAACAAATCGTAACAAATGGATGGCAGGGTAGGGATTGAGAACATAAGGTTTGGAGAGCAATGTGCTCTTGATCTAGAACTAAGCGACCAACTGATGAAAAAGACAAACATGGGGGTACACCGATGGGCAGCTAACAACTTGAGGAATGACACTATCTACTAAATCCTCAGATCTATCCGTTTTAAAAACACATAAATTAAATTGCAATAGTCGAGTTCTCGGCTCGCCAAGATGGCTCTAACGGGCCGCATAGGTTGTTTTCCTCGGGCCCTGAGGGATGCGGATAACTCGGATCTAGCAACACAATGGAGGGTGCATGACCAAAGCACGTGGTCGATATCGTGATAGCCACTACCACAAGCGCACAAATTGCTGCCTGCGAGCCCGATTCGGAAGAAATGCGAGTCTAACGAGTAGTGATTGGACATGAGCCTTGATATGACACGTATAAAGTCACGGCTCATGTCCAATCCTTTGAACCATGGCTTGTTCGATACCTGTGGGAGAATAGAATGTAACCATCTTCCCAGATCACTCTCATTCCATTTTTGTTGCCAGTTGGTGAGGACGTGCTGACGCAAAGGCGATTTGTCGATCAAAAATATCGCCTTCCATAGCGCCCACCTTAGCTAGCGAGTCCGCTTTCTCATTACCCAATGAGAATGGGACCCAAACTAAGGTGATAGTATAGGAGCAGTTAGATAAAGTACTCAATTTAGCTCGGATTTCGGTCAGGAAATACGAGGAGTGCTTCATCGGCCTCATTGATGGTATAGCCTCCAACGAGCTAAGGCTATCTGTAAAAATAAAATAGTGATCAGATGGTAGTGAGGCAATTTGTTCTACTGCGTAGAATATGGCTGCTAGTTCCGCAACGTATGCGGAATTAAAATTTGATATTTTTCCATCAAAGATGCATTTGGACGATAGGGTAGGTGAAAACTCGGATGATATATGCAATTTGTTTGCAAATTTCTTCCAAGAAATCTATACTATGTTTTCAGAAGAGGACCGTCACCGTGAATATTTTGAATCGTATCCAGAATTTTCAAGTGACATCAGCGTAAGTCAAATCAAGGCTTGGCATGGCTTCTTTAAAGGCCGTTCAACAACTACGAATTTGCTCGAATTAATTAATTATTCCATGAATGCAATGGATAACAGAAACCACACAGAAACAAAAGCCATAGGCAAAATTACTATATTGATAGTTTAAATTAAATACTCCCACCAATAGATTTGTGCAGAAACGAAATTCATTTAATTTTACTATTTTTTCTATCAAAACTACTATGCCGTTGAAGTATGCGCAGTAGTTTTGACAGAATGGTATTAACTTTGTTTATATTTATAGTCAATTATACTGAAATGATGGCATTAAACGTAGTTTTTTTTTTTTTTTTGTAGTGATCACAGTGATTACACTGGACCCCTTTTATTGATAAATTTTGCTTCTATGAGCCTCTATTTTAAATCAACACACATACGTTCCTAGGCTATGGTGCCCGTTTGGTCACTGTTGTTTTTGTGCTGATCCAAATAGTTTTGATAATATAATTGCGCATTCTTGTTTCTTTAAAAGGTTGATTTTTATCCCAGTCTTGTTCTGTCGTCACTTATTTTGTCATTTTGTCTTATGTATTAACCCGCACTTGTCTTGTTTATTGTGTCAACTTGTGTCTATTGTACTTTCCATCTGTTTTTAAACTCGTTCTGTTACTCTGTCTTGACTAATTTCATTGATATATAAAAATAGTAATATCAATTACAGGATAATATTATTGTTTCTCGATTACTTTTTCAAAGGGAAGCACCATCTCCTGCAAACAATGCATCCGATCGTCGATCCGGCGCAACCGGCAGCTCGCACACGCCTATCAACACCACTAGCAGGTAGAGGAAAATTTCCCTATCTGATGATAGTGCTAGCATGCGTGGGCGAGCCACCAGTTACGCCAAATCGACGACCAAAGGTACCGCCTACAAAAGCTGATACGCTCCCTTGAAAAAGTTATCGAGATTTCTACTAATTAATGAACTATAGACAATTACCTCTCATGATCCTTGGCTCCACTATGATTTTAACTTACCACTTTTTGATTATTTATCAAATACCTCTCCGAGTATATAACACCCCGATGCTTGGTTGGTTTCTGGTCTCATTTGGATTGGTCCTGAATTTGTTTGATATCCTGTTCGAAGTAATTCTTTGAGTTCCAGCTTGTACGTGTCTCACGTCATATGATTCGCCATTCATAAAGATAATGGGTTAAAAGGGAGCAAATCATATATAAAGGTAGATTAGTATTAGTTGTACTTGATCCAAACAATAGAAAGTAGCATAGATGACTTAATAGAAAAATAAAACTAATATATAACTAAAAGTGCAATGGATAAGTGTTAGTTCCGATATCATTTTAGTGTTAGTAGTTATGTTAGTTTTGATCCGTATTCAGCCCTGCTGACCCCTCCAGCACTATTTGCAGCAATTGTGATAAGATTATGCGACACTGCTACTACTACTATGTTAGATGTATGACTTGTCAATTTTCGCAACGCAATGTCTTTCAATAAATCACTCAATCAATTTGATGTTTGAAAATTTGCTCAAAAGGGTTTTGTTGACACATCATACCTTACCGAAAACTAAAGCACAACAATCCTAATTCTTATTTCAAACCTATCAACATATTTTACACATCTTTCCTAAAATTTCACTTGTTCGTAAGCGTCTGGTTGAAGATATGACTTTCGCTATTGACATTGCCTGTAATTAACAAATACACTAAATAGGAAGATTTATTATACAACTTCAAAGGCTAGTCACCTCCCTAAGCGGACCCCCCACGTCCTATCTCTTATGTTAATTAACTTTCTGAATTCTCTAATTGAAGTTTCTTTAATAAATAACTGAAATCTCTAATCTACCTACAGAATCGTACACACTAAGATTATTCCACCGAAATCCGCGAAACCCCACCGAAATCTCAACAGCCGAACGCTCGGCAAACAGTTCGGCGACCCTTCACAGATCCTCTGTGATTTTTCATAGATATTCGTTGAAAAGTACAGGAAAACTGTGAAAAATCACCGAACCGCCCACCGAACGTTCTGCCGTCGAGACCCCGGCAAAACTTCACAGACCTCGGCAAAATAATCTTAGTGTGTAGTCTTTGTTTCAGTGCATGTACAAATTTCAGCTAAGCGTTTGATCGAATTGACATGACCCATGCTTCTTTTTAAACTTCAAAAAATGGGAATTCATTACGCACTCCTCAAGTGGCTTGAATCATATTTAACTGAACGCCATCAAATAGTAAAATACAAAGGAAAGATATCAAATCCCGTTGATGTCGCTTCAGGTGTTCCTTTAGGCTCGCATTTAGGTCCGCTGTTATTTATTCTCTTCGTCAATGACATATCTTTCATTACTAAGAAATTGAAAGGTTTAATCTATGCTGACGACATTAAACTTTTTTTGGAAATAAAAGATGCCAAAGACATCATCACATTCAAAGAGGAAATACAGATATTCCATACTTGGTGTCATAAAAGCCTACTACAATTAAGATAAAAAAAAATGTAACTCAATTACCATTTGTAAGAAAACGAGTCCTACCCGATATAACAATCACTTTAGGAAACCAGATCGTAGAAAAGTGTGATAGACTCAGGGATCTACGTGTTATTTTGGACTCAAAACTTACTTGCACAGATCATTATAACACAATTATTAACAGAGCTAACAACATGCTTGGTTTCATACAACGTTTCTATTATAACTTTCAAGATCCGTATACGATAAAAACATTGTACATTGTTTATGTAAGGTCGATATTAGAATATTGCAGCATAGTTTGGTATCCTTTTTGAATCACACACGAAGAAAGAATAGAGTCCGTTCAAAAGCAGTTTCTATTGTAATGCACTCCGCAAGTTAGGTCGGACTGTATTTCTTCTGCCATCTTTCACAGCTCGGTGTATGCTCATAAATATCCAAACATTAAAAGAGCGTCGTGAATTTGCTATGATTTCATTCGTAAATGATATCGTATCACATCGCATTGATTCAATAGAACTATTGTCATCCTTAAATTTATTTACACCATCTAGGCATTTACGAAATAGAAATATATTTGCTACAAATCGTTATCGTACGAATTATGCCGAATTTGGACCCCTTAACCAAATGATGGACACATATAATAAGCACTGCGATAACATTGACTTTACAATGACAAAAACCAAATTAAAGCAATATTTTAATTCCTCGCATAACGTCAGCCAGAAGTTTTTTTTTAGCTTGTTCTCAAGACATATTATAAACAAATATAAACAAAGCCAGAATTGTAAAATAGCACTTGAGACAAAAACTGTAAGACGGTCTACACCGCTTGACGACAAATAAATAAATAAATAAATAAATAAATAAACATCAGAGTCCCACCAGCCCAGACGTTTTTCACTAAACTCACAAGTGAAACAACTTCAAAAATATATTGTACGATGTGTACAAAAATTGAGAAAAACCTTTTTTGTCACACTGTCCAAAATGTATAAGAAGATCATAATCTAGGATTGTAAAAGAACCTAAAAGAATAGTTTTTTATTTGTTTTTTTTTGTGAAGTTTACTTCTTAAGCAGCTGAAAAGCAATGACATTTTTACGTCTACAGAAATTATTTTTTCCCCAGTCGCAGTTCAAAAGGAATCCGTAAAGGAAAGATCGATTACATTAGTATCGATGTCGATTTTCATTGACACCCTAATGAGCACCCCTGTGGGGGAAGACGTGCACCTATAGCAGAATTTGTTCTTGTATGATGTTTTTGAGTTTTTAAGAATTAGGAATTCCTTAGTTGGTGGGCGTTGGCCATATTTGGATTTTTCAGATATAATCCTAAATAGGACCTAGATTATTTAATACTCTAGTAACCTCCAGTCCGTGCTCTGTCACAATGTTTCATTGTGATTAATCAACACTCAAAAGGGTAAAATATCAAATTTGGGGTGAATTTGAAAGAAAGGGAACTTGGAGTGTAGAGCGTACTGCCCACTGGACGATTCTGAAGCCTGGCCAAGTGAGTGGGGTATGGGTTTATTTGATTGAACGTCATTTCCAATGTATATATTGATACATTCAAACCATTGGCATTTGAGATAAGACGGAGATAGGATGCGGAGGGCCCGCTTAGGGGAAGCGTAACCCATGTTTGGTTTTCATTTATTAAATAGTTCAGATAGGCTGGAAATGACAGGTTCATAGTGAGAAAATGTACAATATGGGGCCCGTTTACTGATCAAAATCAGATTCACATCGTCAGACCCTGCCCAAGAATAAGGGGATTGACGATGTCTTGTCAAGTTTTATTTTGAATTTGCGTTTTGCATTTAATACTCTAGTAAATCTCGCGTCCGTGCTCATTCACAACAGTGTGATGTGTCAATACTCACTGGGTTATATGTCTTAGACCAGTTCCAGATTAGTTTGCTATTAATATCTTCTGCATCGCAGTTCGCGATAGATTACTAAATATGGGTTCTCTTTTCCGACCATAATAGTGTGAGGGAAGGGGGTGAGTTAAACGTTGCGATATGAGAGCGAATAGAGGCAAATAAATAGGGAAGACAACACCATGACCCAAATAAGTAACCAATGCATGCGGCTCACACTTAACTTGTTCTGTTTCTTTCTTTCTTCTTATCATGTACTAATATTAACTGCCTGAGGACAAATGGGAATACGACCAGAAAATCAATAGGAGAAAAGTAGCGAGAAAATTCGAACAAGAAAAGAAGAATTAAACTTGCACCGGCAAGAGGAAGCAGACAGAAAGGATCATGCCGGTTGGAGACAGCCAATGTATACTGGACGAAGCTTGTATCTAGGAAAAGACGTATGTGCAGGAAACCGTAAGTAGGATAAGAATCGTAAAAGGTGTGTGCTTGCTTGATAAGATCCTAACTTTACTTTAAATACACGGTAGGAATCGAATATCCATTTATGATTAAGGTTTTGCCCATTTTTCAGTGGGAGTGACAAAACTCATTGATGAGTGATTTATCGTACCCATTTATTAGTAACTGTTAGCAGCTAATGATTAATTGATTTACCTATTTTAGAATTACCTATACTTCACATCAGAACCTCATTTCCTTCAATTACTACTCTGTCGCAGCACACACCTTATATGGATCGCTAACCTTTAAATAAATAGTTTCAGCATTTTCGACATTATAATCAAAAGGTGAGTTTTAAAAGTATAATTACCATGCATATAGATAAGTTAATGTACCAGAACCTGGACGGTCACGAGCCTACCCAGGGGAGGACCCGGATACGACCACCCATGTGTGTCTAGAGTATCGCACGAGCTGACGAGTGCAACGGGAAGGACAGTAGGTGTATAGACTAGGGGGTTGGTCCCTAGATAAGCATTCTTAGCGGAAGGCACAGCCTAGGTATGCACTGAACAATTACAATTACAATTACAATTAGGAATTCCTTAGTTTATCAAAATAAAATACCTGCGCCAAGTTGAAACATTAATTGAAAGTGGTAACAGACAAAACAAAAAAAAAAGGGATATTGATTATTGGCGATCTAACGATAGCGTTGAGGATAGGAGAAATAGAAAAATGATGATGGTTTCAAAATGTTGCACGGTGAGGTATAGAAGAGAAATCTTAAAAAGCAATTATTATCGAAAAATAAAAATTGTTATTTTTGTATTGCTGCTGTGAAAACCCGATAGTATAAATTTAACTGTTTATTTTTTGTTTAGTTTTCGTTTAGATCTATAGATTTTAACTTTTCTAACCGCGTATGCATAACCAAATTAATAAAAATACTTTATTCATAAAATAAAATCAATTTAAAAATATTCTCCCATACCTCGCCGTACAAAATTATGAAGCTTTATTTTTCTAGCTCTCCTATTTGCCACAAGCAGCACTGTTATCATTAGATGGCCAATAGCAAATTCTTCTTACAAAGAGAGGTTTTTTTTCGTTCGGTATATTTTCATCAATTTCTCGGTTGTTATTGAATAGGGTAGAGCGCTACTTCGTCGTAATCGCCCATTTCCGTTCTATCGATCAGAAAAGATCAATAATATCAATGATTTCACCGTGCACAAATCAATAATGGGTTTGTTCCGATGCGTTAGTTCATTAGCTACAACATAAATCCTGTTAGAGCGCATTATATGAATATTTACGCTCATTGTTCTCAAAACAAAAGAAGCGCTCCTAGCGAATCCCCTTTTTCTACGTTTATCCGTAGGACGAAGAAAATCTAATGGCGTTTCAATGCGTTAGGACGGAATTGAAACTCGTAGAACGAATTTAGAATCAAGAAGCAGTGTTAGATTTTAGACAATATCTCAACAATTTGTGACTCTTTATCAAATCCAACGGTACGTATGGAAAGGTGAATAAATTTGCAAGTCATCTTTGATAGAAATATTCCATTTTTTGTTTAAACTCGTTCAGAAAAGAAAAATAAAGCGCGGGTTGTGCTTAGTAGGACGGAAATTAGATCAAAAACCCTATGTATTTCTAAATCATTTTTTGAAACGTTCCATCTAAGGATCATTATTTAAGGGTAGGTATGCGCAGTTTTTAAAAATATAGGAAAATATAAGGGTGTTCGTCTTTTCTGGGTCCTACCCTACCAGGGTTTAAGAAGGACATGAGACAAAAAATGTAAGACTTTTCTCATTTTAAAATATTTTTATATCAAAAATAAGTTGTAAAGATTGTTTACAACTTATTTTCGATACAGTCCTCAATCTACCCAGGGAACCCGCAGTCTTCGGCTTGGTAATACCTTGCTTTTGCTGACTAGGCTGTTTGAGGTCCCAAACCATTCCCTCCCTAAAAAAAAACATGTTTTATGGATAGCCCCTTAGTGGCTTAAGGAGGAAAGACCTCCGGTATTTTGAACTGATCCTTGCCCCTTGATTAATGTACCTTTTTTACATTTGCATTTCTGTTTTTTTTTCACTATCAACAGGCATAATTTATACGTATAATGATGCAGTCGGAATTACTCACCATCAGATTCATTAAATACTTCTAAATTGGTTTCCACATGGTTATCTTCAACTGGTTTCAGTATTTCTTTATCTAACGAGAGATTATTGTGAGAGTTCTGTAATGACAAACGAACAGGTTTTATAATATTCAAGAAATCAACAAACTAAAACTTACGATAATGTCTTCAAAATGTTCATATTTAAGCGCCTGTACGAGTTGAAGTAGATATAGCAATAAATCGTCATCCATTGCTTGGTCCAACCTTGATATCGCATAACGTCTTACTGTTGGATGGTTGAACGATGAGTTCAATAGTTCTAACGCATCTTCCACATCCATGGGCGCCCATTTAGCCAGTAGAGCCAACGCTTGTCGGACTTCTGTGCCTGTCTCCCAATTAATACATTTCAAAAACTTGGTTAATGCTTTTTTTTGAGTGCTCAGATAAAAGCGATACTTCCATATCAAATCCTGTTCTTCGCTACTTAAAATGGATGTTGGAGAATATCGGTGAACGATGGAATGCAGTAAATCACGTACACTGAAATTAATTGTAACATTGCAATCATGTGTAGGGAAAGGTGGGACAAGATGGGTTACGGATTTTTTTATTGTCAACATCAACAGGTTCAATGGGCTCAAAATCAAACCATCATTGGAGTTGAATTGAACCTTTTGATATTGACAAATAAATTAATTAATAAATGTACTAACTGACAACTGACCTTGCCGTAGGTTTTGCATCCCGATCAGATAAACCCGATCTAGCTGATCGCGACAAGCGATGATGTTTCCGTTCGACTAAATTGTCCTAAAAACGTTAACGTGGTATTAAAACGATTATCGCTAATTTTAAAGTTCATTTATATAGAAGGAGTTCTGTGCTACTTTGTCGTACGTAGGGGGATTGTGCAACATTTCCCCGAACGCCATCATCTCGAATCCCATTAATCCGAATGTGAAAAGTTCGAATTATCGAATAGTTGTTACTCACTTATGTAGTAACAATTACTCATTGATGGGTAAAATTTTACTCATTTAATGGGTAGTCCCATTTTCCCTAAAAAAATGCGTACTTTATAGTCATTATTGAGTATTTTGCGGCTACCGTGTACTGAACCATTAATTTCATGTTAGTCTACAAATTGTTGTATGATTTTTCTCTGGGCATTGGCATAACATTGTAACTGCAACCAGGACTAGGACCTGTATCTTTACATAGATGAAAGATGCATAATTGTGATGCCATATGGAATGAGGTGGTCATAAAACTGTAATTGAATCAAAAGTAGATCATTAAGGATTTGATTCATGGGGTCCGCAGATGGCCGGTGTCATGGCTAATTTTACAAGGCAGATCATTTACATATGGCAGTCATTTGATTTGCGAGGAAAGGGCTTAAAAAAATTGTTTACAAAAGCTGATAGGCCCTTTTCAATTAATGGTAGAATTTTATTCTAATACTTGTTCCTCCATTTTCCCTTTCCTCTTTTTCCACTATAGTTCTTATTGCTAACTAAGACTAGGCAAAGGGCATCTCAACCTAATACTAAACCACCGTATTCAATAAATCGGAAACCTGAGATAATACTGTTATCGTATTAAAGATGGAACATATTATGTTTTACGACGTGGGATCAGTTTTGGTCAGAAGAATTCCTGGAGATGTTCATTGTCTGTTCTCGGCATTGGTATATCCAAACTTCAATCAGGAAGTAGGATCAGCAGAGTATTACGTATTGGCATTTTTGGCTTTTTCAATAAATTATAGCACGGAAACGTCACTTCTGACAGAAATGAAGTCTGCAACATAGTTACAGAGAAAAATTAAGTCTTTCTTGGTTATATGGTATTTTTTAGTAGTGTTGAGTACAAATTTCCTTTGAATTATGTTATAATTTCCTTTAAATTATGTTATAATTTCCTTTAAGTTATGTTATAATTTCCTTTAAATTCCGTTATAATTGCTTATTTTTTGACAGATACGCGTATTTCGACTACTGATTGATACTTTGACTATATGTTTTTAGTATTACTTCTACGTGAAGTCAACGATTTACATAGTTGAAGATGCTAATTTCAAATAACAGACTGTAGTGGTAATTTTTATACGATAGATGGAGTAGATGAAAGCATAGAGTTGATAGTTCCGTTAGAGTACGGCAGTGTGAAGATTGTATATAGATATTAGAATAGCGAGCTAGGACAACTTTTAAGGAAGGTACAAATCGGTTTTTACATCTCTCTTTACCAAACTCCCCCTTTGGAGAAGGATGGTGAGGGGTGTCCCCCCCCCCCAAGTATCAACTGTGTGTTTGAAACGGTTCTACCGATTTTTTACCGCACTTCAGTTGTTATTTGAAGGAAGGCATCCAGTCGTAGGTTTGGAAATTGCAACTATTGTTTACCCCTACCACGATATGTGCTCCTGTCATCGTCGACTTCCCCTCGAGATCGTCAAGTCGACGATGACAGGAGCACATATCGTGGTAGGGGTAAACAATAGTTGCAATTTCCAAACCTACGACTGGATGCCTTCCTTCAAATAACAACTAACAAATCAAGGCTTTAGCGAAGCTGAACGAACCTGTAGTCCACTGGGACACACCGTTGATCAACATGCTATGCTACAAACTGGATCCTACGGCCCTCCGAGCCTGGGAGGAGAAGACCAGTAGCAGTGATGATGTCACCTACGAGCAGTTAGTTGATTTCCTATACCAAAGGGTTCGAATACTGAAGTCCGTTGTTACCGATCTGCAGCATCGTTCGTATCAACCCGGGCAAGCCAAGGTGGCCGGTTCCAATCCGATCCAGAAGAAGCCATTCAAGATGGTATCCAATTCCGCCACGACCGAATCCAAGAACTCCGCTCCGTACTGTAGCGCCTGTCCAGAGAACCACTTACTGTTCCAGTGTCCAGCGTTTTCCAAGATTTCCGTTCGCCAGCGACGAGAACTGGTATCTCAGAAGCGCCTATGCTGGAATTGCTTCCGCTCTGGACACCAAAGTAGGAATTGTACATAAAAGTACGATTGCCGAACCTGTCACCAGAAACACCATACACTGCTACACGAAATTGCAGCCCCGAAGGTACAATCCACTCCAGTTGTCATATCTGGTCAGCCACCCCGACAACCGAATCCATCCACGTCGACTGCCGTCGAAACCCCCGGATCAGTAAATCCGAACCCCCAAGTGAGCTTGTCGGTACAGTCGTGACAATCCACGGTCCTGTTGGAAACGGTTAACCTCCTAGTTGTGGACCAGAATGGCAAAGAGTTTTCCGCGCGTGCACTCCCAGATTCAGGATCGATGAGCAGTTTCATCACGAAGAAGCTTGCGAACACACTCAATATCCGACATACGAATGTAGACATCGCCATGTCTGGAATCGGTGAAACGTCGAAGCAGATCAAGCGCAAGTTGACTGCTGCTATTAAATTAAATAAGAGATGAGCTAGCCTATGGCTAAAAATCTCTATAATAAAGGAAAAAAAAAAAAAAATTAATTAAATTGGCATACTATTTAGACATTTGCGATCAGTTAAATTTAGCCGTGAATATGGCATTTGAGGAGTACAATTTAAAAACTGAACTTCAAATAAAATCTTGTCCTAGGAAATTCTTCAATTATGTGAAAACCAAATTAAAATCTGATAATTTTCCATCAAAGATGCATTTGGACGATAGGGTAGGTGAGAACTCGGAAGATATATGCAATTTGTTTGCAAATTTCTTCCAAGAAATCTATACTACGTTTTCAGAAGAGGACCGTGACCGTGAATATTTTGAATCTTATCCAGAATTTTCAAGTGACATCAGCGTAAGTCAAATCAAGGTTCATGATATCTTAAAGGGTTTAAACAATTTAGATGCATCTAAAGGTCCTGGCCCTGACGGTGTTCCGCCAGTTTTTATGAAAGCTTTAGCAACTGAACTTACTGCTCCATTATTTTGGATTTTCAATATGTCACTGGAATCCGGAAACTTCCCTAAAATATGGAAAAACTCGTTTTTAGTGCCTATCTTTAAATCGGGCAAAAAATCCGACATACGTAATTATCGTGGTATAGCTATAATCTCTTGCATTCCGAAACTTTTCGAGGCGATTGTGAATGAAAAACTCTTTCTTCAAATTAAAAACAGAATAACTACTATGCAACATGGCTTCTTTAAAGGCCGTTCAACAACTACGAATTTGCTCGAATTAGTTAATTATTCCTTGAATGCAATGGATAACGGAAACCATGTAGAAGTGTTGTATACAGATTTCAGCAAAGTGTTTGATCGAATTGACATACCCATGCTTCTTTTTAAACTTCAAAAAATGGGAATTCATTACGCACTCCTCAAGTGGCTTGAATTCTATTTAACTGACCGCCATCAAATAGTAAAATACAAAGGAAAGACATCAAATCCCGTTGATGTCACTTCTGGAGTTCCTCAAGGCTCCCATTTAGGACCGCTTTTATTTATTCTCTTCGTCAATGACATATCTTTCATTACTAAGAAATTGAAAGGTTTAATCTATGCTGACGACATTAAACTTTTTTTGGAAATAAAAGATGCCAAAGACATCATCACATTCAAAGAGGAAATACAGATATTCCATACTTGGTGCCAAAAAAGCCTGCTACAATTAAGTATAAAAAAATGTAACTCAATTACCATTTGTAAGAAAACGAGTCCTACCCGATATAACAATCACTTTAGGAAACCAGATCGTAGAAAAGTGGGATCTAGGTGTTATTTTGGACTCAAAACTTACTTGCACAGATCATTATAACACAATTATTAACAGAGCTAACAACATGCTTGGTTTCATACAACGTTTCTATTATAACTTTCAAGATCCGTATACGATTGTACATTGCTTATGTAAGGTCGATATTAGAATATTGCAGCATAGTTTGGTATCCTTTTTGAATCACACACGAAGAAAGAATAGAGTCCGTTCAAAAGCAGTTTCTATTGTAATGCACTCCGCAAGTTAGGTCGGACTGTATTTCTTCTGCCATCTTTCACAGCTCGGTGTATGCTCATAAATATCCAAACATTAAAAGAGCGTCGTGAATTTGCTATGATTTCATTCGTAAATGATATCGTATCACATCGCATTGATTCAATAGAACTATTGTCATCCTTAAATTTATTTACACCATCTAGGCATTTACGAAATAGAAATATATTTGCTACAAATCGTTATCGTACGAATTATGCCGAATTTGGACCCCTTAACCAAATGATGGACACATATAATAAGCACTGCGATAACATTGACTTTACAATGACAAAAACCAAATTAAAGCAATATTTTAATTCCTCGCATAACGTCAGCCAGAAGTTTTTTTTTAGCTTGTTCTCAAGACATATTATAAACAAATATAAACAAAGCCAGAATTGTAAACATAGCTCTTAAGACAACAATTGTAAAACGGTCTACACTGATTGACGACAAATAAATAACTAAATCCACGCTGCGTTCGTACAGTACCACGCTCGAGTTCCTCATCCTGAAGAACCCACAGTCTGCTTGCCAACCATGCCAATTAATGTTTCCTCGTGGAAGTTTCCTGAAGTTCCGTTAGCTGATCCAAGCTTCCTCGTTCCAGCCGACATTGACCTGATTGTCGGTTGAGAAGTGTGCCACGAACTGCACACTGGCAGTAAGATTTCCTGCGGCGATGAGCAACCTGTGTTCGTCGAGACCTCTTTCGGATGGACTGTTTCCGGGAAGGTATCCATCTTATCACCTGAAGTTCCACGTGTTTGTCACCTCACTACTGTGGACCGTAATCTGGAACAAGCCCTCCAGAAGTTCTGGGAGTTACAAGCCGTTGAACCCTGTTCCAAATTTACGGCAGAAGAAAATCTCTGTAAAACTGTATGCCACTACCACCATTCGCGATTCGCCAGGTCGTTATATCGTTTCCTTGCCACTCACCCACGATCCACTCGTCAATCTCGGTCAATCCCGTTTGATCGCCGAGCGCCGCTTCCTGAACCTCGAAAAACGACTTGAGCGAGATCCAACCACCAAAGAGGCCTACTGTCGCTTCATGGATGAATACGAGCGCCTGAATCACATGGTGAAACTCCTGGATCCAGTAGATGAAAGCCAGCCGCACTGCTACCTCCCACACCATCCGGTGTTCAAAGAATCCAGCACCACCACAAAGGTTCGAGTTGTGTTCGATGCGTCGTGCAAGACGTCATCTGGATTCTCCGTGAACGACCTTCAACTAGTTGGACCCGTCGTTCAAGAAGATCTACTGTCGATCCACATCAGATTCCACATCTACCAAATCGCATTCGTCGCTTACGTTGAAAAAATGTATCGGCAAATTCTGCTGCACTACCTCTTCCGGCGGTATCAACTTATCCTCTGGCGTCCCAGCCCAGACCAATCAATCGCTGCAAACAGTAACGTATGGTTTTGCATCCTCTCCATTCCTGGCAACCCCCACTATCGTTCAGATTGCGCAAGACGCAGCCGAGAACTATCCAGCCGCAGCCGCGGTAGCCCAGAAGGATTTTTATGTAGATGACTTCCTGTCTGGTGCCGACAATGTTGATTCCGCCATCCGCATTCACCAAGAAATGTCCGCCATGCTTTCAGCAGCAGGCTTTCCGCTGAAGAAATGGCCTTCAAACTCGCCTGAAGTACTAGCCGATATTCCCAAAGAAGATCTAGCATTCGCGCCGTACCATGACCTGCAAGACGACCAATCCGTTTCCACTCTCGGACTCATCTGACGTCCAAGTCAAAGGTGACTCCGTTGGCCAAATCACACACTATCGCACGTCTGGAGTTGTGCGCAGCAGTATTGTCGTTGAAGCTACACGAGAAGGTGGTACATTCCATACAAAAGCCCGCTGAAGTTTTCTTCTGGACTGATTCATCCACTGTCCTGCATTGGTTACTCCAACCAATGCAGGACAGTGGATGAATCAGTCCAGAAGAAAACTTCAGCGGGCTTTCGCCATCCCGATGCGGGCCATCGCCATCCCGGTGGAAAACGTTCGTCGGTGATCGGGTCGCCAAGATCCAGGAAACAACAGAATCCTATCACTGAAAACACGTTTCCGGAGTATCCAACCAAGCTGATCCTCTCTCCCGTGGCATTAATCCAGTTGACATCAAAGACCACGTGCTCTGGTGGAGTGGTCCGGAGTGGTTATCCAAGTTACCATCTGACTGGCCCGTAAGTCATCCTTGATCCGCTTTGAATGTCCGAAACGAGAACCTGAGTAGCCATGCTGTCTACTCTTGATGCAAGATTTTCCGATCAACTGTTCAATAGATATTCCAGCTTCAATAAGCTTCACCGATCCATCGCATACTGGATGCGGTACTTCCGTGCCTTGAAGGCAACCATCAAGAAAAACACTATCGAATTATTCGTAACCATAACCACTGCCAACCTACGTGAAGCAGATCTTGCTTTAGCTCGTTTGGCTCAGCGGGAAACGTTCTGCGAGGAATTCTCCAATCTTCTTGCTGGAGAACGAGTACCGTCGTCATCACCACTGAAGTGGCTCAATCCAAGAGTAAGCAAAGAAGGCTTGATTCGAGTTGGTGGAAGACTCGGCAACGCCGCAGTTTCCGAAGATGCTAAACACCCGATCGTCCTCTCATCAAAGCATCTGCTATCCAATATGTTGGCCGATCACTACCACAAGACGCTGCCTCACGCTGGTCCCCAGCTGATGCTCGCCACGATTCGCCAGAAGTTCTGGATCATCGGTGGTCGAAACCTTGTTCGCCGTACGTACCACCAGTGCCACACAAGCAAACCCGTCCTGGTGCAGCAGATCATCACCGACTTGCCCACATCAAGAGTTACTCCGACAAGACCATTCGCCTTATGCGGGATCGACTACTGCGGCCCCGTGTACATCAAGTCGCCGATCCGCAATCGGGCACCAACGAAGGCATATATCGCCATATTTGTGTGTTCGCCACTCGTGCCGTTCACATCGAGCTTGTATCCGATCTATCTACGCCGGCTGTCCTAGCCGCTCTCCGCCGTTTCGTCACTCGCCGTGGAAGGATGACCGAAATCCACAGCGACAACGGCACCGCTTTCAAGGGTGCAGCTAACGAGCTGCATAGAATTTACCAGATGATCAAGACCAACGAAGCTGATCGGAAGCAAATCCTCGAATGGTGTACGGAAAACAAAATTGTTTGGTGTTTCATCTCGCCCCGTGCGCCCCACTTTGGCGGATATCAGGAGAGAGATTATGATTAGAATTTGCAAGCAGTGTTGAACCAACCAAGTTAGTGCAAGGTGGCCGGAATCATTGATGTTAAACTAAACTTAAACTAAATTAATGCTAAATGAACTTAAACCTACTTAACCTAAATTAACTAACTAAATCCCATAGATAAAGTTAAAGTTAAATCATAATTCTATAAATTGAAACGAATCTAAAACTAAAACGGTATCACCCTAATCTAGTTGATAAGAGAAGAAAGAGGAAGCTGCTCGCATGCGCTACACACTGATGTCCACTTGTAGTGGTCACGAAGTACATTTTAAATAGGTAGGATAGAGGAGACAATTGTAAATATAGATAGTACAAAATATACCGTCGGAAGCGATACATCCCTTTTTCTGTCCTGTTGTCCGGTCGTCTGCCGTTCTACGCATATCTGTCCCATGTTACTTATGGACGTTTTTCACTTTTGTTCATAAAGCAGTACTCGTTTAGGTAGACTTTGGAATGAAAATAGAAAAACGTATCATTTGTTCTGGGTTTGTATAAAACAATATCAAGCCTAATTGTCCCATGTTGAAATTCTACGCATAACTGTCCCACAAAGATTATCTTGACTGAATCTATCATTAACGAATCTATTTGTGTACACAAATTTTTGAAACAGGATTTATATAATCAAAAGAAACGGTATGAACCATTTTAGGAAGTGGAAGTTTTATTTTATGTTGATAAATATTTAGAAAAACGGGATTTCATATTAAAACACCAGTTTATAATTTCAAACAATGCCTTATTAGACACTTACTTAGACACTCTCCACCCTCACACTCCCCCTATAGTGTCTACGTGTTTCATGAAAAGCCCCTTTTATAATATGATATTACGCAGCATAAAGGTCGACTCCGTACGGAAGAAATTTGCATGTGCATGTCAACTCATCCAAAGTATTTCTTGAAATCATCGAAGCCCACGGTCAACGATCGTGTAACGTCATTCTACGTGTAACGTATTGATCTTTTGTCCACAGCATGTCAGCCACCATAAAGCTATGGTTGGACTCAAAATGATTAAGCACAATCTCATTTAGGCCTACGTTATTCTTGCTAAGTAGAACAAGACGTTAAGAAGTTTATGTTCTAAATAGTGCATTCATCATTAGTTGCTTGAAATGCCCATACCTTTAATAGTTTTATAGAAGTAGCAATGTCAACAAATTTATAGTTGGTATAATTTAATGATGGAAAGCTATACAAACTATCCAGGATCTTAAAAAACTTCGCGGAGAACGCAAGCACGCTCATGCAAGCACAAGATTAAAGACGTCAAACGCAACGTAGCCATCAAAGCAACACTGAAAGTAACAGTTCCTAGTGGGACTAACATGCGTAGAATATCCTACTTCATTGCAAATTTCTAAACATAACAGTCCCATTAAATATTGTTCGTATAAAATAGGCTTAACTGTTTTCTTTGAAGGTAATTTCTGTAGTTTTCACTAAAACATATTGATGCTGTTGTAATGTGAATAATGCGGTAACTTATTTTAACGTATATTTCTTCCAATGAGCAGAAATGATTCGAAACATTATTCGCGATTTTCTCAGAAGCAACTTTTGAAACATGGGACTGATATGCGTAGAACGGCAGGGTATTGCATTCAATTAAGATTTTCGTTGTTGATCCGAAAGTGCGCGAGTGAAGTGCCCCGATATCCCCCGAAAAAGATTATTTTTTTTTTTTTTTTTTTTTTATTATAGTCACTTTAACACTCTTGGGCCATTCGTGACTTGTCCGGGGGTGAGATTTGAACTTGAGACTTTGGCGTGAGAGGCATGGATGCTAACCACTACGCCGGGGTCGCCCCCGAAAGTGATTAGTGCTATGCTGATGCACTTGTATGCACTTGTGGAAACACTGATTCGACATACATCGACCCCATCTACGTTGGTGTTTTCAGCACAACAATCTTCTGAGCCGTCGATCCCTCCTCATGGACATGAAGGTTGACGGTACTGAAGCAAAGGGTTATGTTTAATTTCTTTATATTTGCAACGATGATTATTTCCTATAGTGACACATGTATCACCTTCTTAATGCTTCAGTATACCTCAAACGATAATTTTCTTGGTTGTTAATAGAACTTCCTTGATGAAATCGGCTGCTTCATGCAGACTGAGCAATTCTTATTATAGTATCAGATTTGTTCTGTATACAGAGGAACTGGGAGGGCTTATTAGAAGCTTCTCACCAATAAAGTAATGATCTTCTAGTAAATTTTGCATATCATGTTATTAAAATTTTATTTTATTTTAGCATATTCAGTCAATTGGCATTAGCATACAATACGATACATCAATAATACCTTTGAAAGTTTTTTCAATTTTTGTGATCTGATAGATTTCCCAGTTTGGTTAGAAGTTTCGAAGCTAACGCATGTCTATAGGCCTAATAGAAAGATAGGCAGAAAAAGTGTATCATGAAGTTGCTTTAGATGAGTGATTTTCGGAGTTTGTAATGGGGATTTGTGTTTGTTGGATACGGGAGGAGATTGGAGGGCGGGTGTTTGACGCATAGAGCCGTCAATTTCGCTTTCAGAGTGTCGCAGTCAGCGGTTTTATGATTCGTGAGCGCTCGCGATTCGTAGAATCGTTGATTGTGGCTGCGAGTGGATTTGGCGGGTTTTATGTGTCGGACGCTTGCCTTTTGGCCTCTTCTTGCGTCTAGCATGTGCAGAGTATCATTATAGCGTCTAATGGTTTTCAGATTCCTGGTTGCGTTTAATACATTTGTGAGAATACCTTTTTGAGATTTTAGTTGTCACGTTTTGTCTGTAGTTTATATTTTGTTTATTTCATGTAATTATCGTAAATAATTGTTATTCAATAATAGATAATTCGCCCATATATTCAATAATAAATTTACGAATGACTGTAATTTGGATACCTTACAAATTGGACAGAATCACAAACAAGAATATGTTGCTGAGCAGTGCTGAGATTTGTCATTGTCACTGACAGACTTTCGCGTGATATTGACTAAATTGTT